>NW_027632793.1:5152044-5296420 GCF_902686455.1 Sciurus vulgaris | reverse complement strand
GTGTGTATATTGAGGCCTCTGTGAGGTGAGTATATAGGCTTTTTGAGGTATTTATAGAGGACTTGCAAAGGAACAGTGTTTCTTCTTGCAAAGAAGTATGTTTTTACTCACTGAGTTATGTAGGGACTTTTCTGATGTCTGTAGAAAGTGCTCTAGAATTGAGTATGGAGGGTACACTTTGTTGGGTATGATCATTAAACTGAGGTATGTAGAGTATTCTCTCTGAAGTTGGTAGCATGTGGCCTCTGTGCTGTATTCTGTGGACTTTATGAGGTGCGCAGGATGGTTCTATGATGTGTGTTGGAGAGCTACAGTTGTGTGTAAGGGTCTTTTCAGTTGAGTTGGAAGGGCTCACTCAGGTGTATAGACAGGGTGAACTGAGATGAGTAGAAAAGGTTCAGTTAGTTGTGTTTGTATGTTTTTTTTTTATATGAGTAGTGAGAGCTATGTTAGATGAGTGAAGAGTACAAGTCGATGTAGAAGAGAGGTTCCCATGAAGTTTTGAAAGGAGATCTGTATGTTCTGAAGTTAGTAATCATGGAGATGAGTAGATTGGAATCTGAGCTTTGCCATGTAGGTTCACTGAGGTATGTAGTGAGGTATAATTGAAATTCAGAGGGATAGAATTCTAATGTGTGTTTGGAGGGCTCTGAAAGTTCTGTAGGGAGGTCTACATTAGGTGGGTAGAGGTATCTTTGAGGGTATAGGAGGTCTGTTTGAAATAGTACAAATGCTATATTAGATATGTAGGGAGTGACTTCCACAGTGAATAGTGAGATCTCTGATATGAGTAGCAAGAATAAACTCAGGTGCGGTGAGAGGAATATTTGAGGATAGAAGAGAGATACTGTTGAGGTGTTTTGGTAGGACACTCAGAAGAGTATCTTCGGGGTTCTTTTAGGTTTGTAGTTTTGGCCCTTGGAGGTATATATGGAGGACATTTTGGCTAGTTTTGAAGGCTACAAGAGGTATGTAGGTAGGGTTTTTAAAGTTTTGTTGAAAGGGCATTCAGAGGTTTGTATAGGTGCCTCTCTGAGATGTTTACGGAGAACTGTTGAATGAGGTGTATAACGTGGGTGCTCTTTGGTAAAATTTAAGAGTTAACTGAGGTGTGTATTTGTGGACATCTATGGTGAGTAAGGAGAGAGCTCTGAGGTAAATGAGAACAAACTGATGTTTGAATGGAGGGTTCTATGAGGTGTGTAACAGGGCCCTCTGAATACTGAAATTATGGCATTCTAAAGTGTGTAGAGGCATGGTGTGTGGTGTGTAGCAATGGTTCTCTGGTCCCAACATTGATTGTTAAATAATGTGTGTGGAAATCATGTCTAAGATGTGTATGGATGGCCCTCTGAATTCTGCAGAAAGGGCACTTGATATGAGAATTTATGGCTCCGAGCTGTGTGGAGAGGTGACTACTATGTGCGTAGGAAGAGTTCACTGAGATGTAAAGGAAAGGTTCTCTGAGATTTGCAGTGCATATTATTTGAGGTATGTAGGGAGGCCTGTATTAAGTGTGCAGGAGGAATCTATGAGAGGTGTGGAAGGGTTTTGTCTGCATAGCAGTGCTCTCTGTTGGGTAGTTAGGGCCCTCAGATATGAATAATGAAATCTATCTGATATGACTAGGTAGAACATATATAATATATATATATATATATATAGATATAGATATAATGGGAGTGTTCTTTGAGTATAATAGGGAAAATCCCTACAATGTTTAGAAAGACAACTCAACAGTGTAACCAGAGTTTCTGAAGTGTGTCAGGCCAACCCTCAGAGGTAAGTAGAAAGGGCATTTTGCTGAGTAGTAAGTTGTATCGGAGTTGTGTAGTAGGGTGTGTTGTTGTTTGTAGCATGGGAAATCTGAGGTTTGCATTAACAACTCACTGGAATTTATAAGAAGTACTCTCTGGGGTGTATAGGAAAGGCTTTCTGAGTTGTTTAAGTGTTGTTCAATAACGTATGAAGGCAGTGTCCCTATGGGGTGTATGAATGGTAATTTGAGGTGTGTAGAAAAAGTTCTTGGTATTAGTAGGGAGTCATTATTTAGACATGTAGGGAAGTGAGTTTGAGGTGTGAAGGAAAGATTCTCTGAGGTATTGAGTGGGTTCTCATTTTTATGTAGGATGGGCTCTCTGACATGTAGGGAGGGCCCTCTGAAGAGTGTAGGAGGGCTTTATGAGGTTTGTAGGAAGTCTTATTGATGAGATTGTAAGTGTTCACTCAAGTTAATAACAGCATTATTTGCAGTGGAAATAACTCTATGCATAGGAAATGTCTCTATGTTGAGTCAAAAGTTTTCTGAGGTGTGTATTGCAGGCTCTCTGATGTGAGTAGAAAGGCTCTCTAATGTGTTTAGAGAAGACTTGTTAAGAAGTATAGTTACTAGGGCTTGTGAAGTACTAGTTTGTACTCACTCAAATAGGAAGTTATGTCTCTCTGAGGTGTGGAGGGAATGATGTAAGGTGGTGCTCTTTGAAAGGATAGTATCACAGCTTGATCAACATCAAAAGCAATGAGTCACAAATGTGAGACACAAATATAAACACACACAGACAAAAACAGTAAGGGTCTGGTGCTATCTAAATGGGAATTTGAGCAGAGGGCTAGACTCTACTCACTTCCATGGCCTGTCCTCTTTCACCTCTGGTCTTCTTGGGAAATATCACCAGAGTTGTTAGTCCCAACAATGATACGGTACTTCCAATCTTGGGAAAGGCACCTAGGAGAGACTTTCCTGAGAAATAAACATACAAAGACGAGTAGACAACAAGAACTCATGGTTCTGAACTTGCCATTTCGACATAAGTGAGCAGAATGAGAGTTTATCAGTAATATGGCTGCCTCGCTACTAGGGTTCCAAGTTCTGTGTGTTCTTCTGCCAAGAAATTGAGGTCACTTCCTTAGGGACTCCATACCCAAAGTCCTTTCTCACACAAGATGTTTCTAAAAGCCCACTGAGATGCAAATATCTCCCATCTTTTCTTGCAAAATACACAAGTGGACATGGTTACATCAACACACACTGGATCTGGTCCCAGAGTGTCCCAGGTGTAGAGAACTCACCTGGTTTGGAGATACAGTTTGGATCAGACTCATTTCCTCCTCTGGCCATGTGTGTGGTCCTGAAGAAGTCATTTCACCTCAGAAGACCTGAATACTTTTGCCATTTATTCCCCTGGGATTATTCTAACATGTGCTTTTGAAGTTGTCATCAGGTTTATAAGACCATTTATATATGTACTACTTGGGAACCCTAATGTTTGATTCCTGTGTCTATAATTCACCAACATAGAGAAAACACAACACAGAAAGGAGAGGGACATGGGATGACATGCAACTCTTCCATGGTGTGAGTCCAACAGTGAAATAGGAAAAATAGACTTCTACCTTGTCCTTGTTCCCACTCTGCCCCACTGGAAGTTTGTCATGACTGATTTTCAGAGATAGACTCCATGTGCCATAAACCTTCCAATTATTCCTGTGAAATTTAGAATTGTTTCAGTGTTTCTTCTCATTGTATGATGTAGGTACACTACAAGGGATCACTAGCACCAGAGAATTCTATTGTCCAAAACCTGTTGCTACCCCATCTAAGTGAATCCATGTCAGCATCTGGTTTCAAACATAAATCAGAAGGAGCCATGATATTTCACTTCCAAGATGTAGTAATCAGAATTCTCATTTTTTTGTCTCCATAGTCCCATAGCAGTGGCACTGCTATAATTCCAGGAATTTTTTTTGAAAAGTTTGTGTGGCAGCAGGCAAAACTCCAGGGACCCCATTAAATACCAAGGAACTGGCATTTCTGTTTCCATTTCTAAATGTCTCACATAGATGAAAACATTTTGGTTATAAAATTCATAAAAGCAATTTTTATCAAGAAGAAATGATGGTGTGATATTGCCAAAACTTTGTTCAATACCATTGTCATAACCGTGGGTGTGGAATTCTCTTTCTCTATTTCTTTAGGGAACATCTGCATTGCTTCTTTCAAGGTCACAAGAGGTCAGTTCTTTTTGCATGTGTTGTTGAAGACAGTTTCTATTCTTCTATCTAAAATTTGGAAAGAAGACCCCAGTAGAAGAACCAAAAAACAGCTCAGAAGGCAATAATTATTCAATAGGTTACTGGAGGTTTCTGTAGGAGAGAGATGGACTGAGAATTCAATTTGAAACATGGAAAAGGACTAGGTAAATATTCTCTTCAGGGGATAATCATTAATCTAATGCTTGTTCACAGAGTGCCCTGTGCCCACTTTTGAATGAACACAAGAAGCTGTTGTCCTTCTATTAAGAAACATCAAAAATTAGCAAACTATCTCAAAGTCTTAGAACCATCTTTCTTGTGCATGCAGAACTAATTGGCTTTTCATTCACTTTCCACACCTAGGTGAGAGTCTGATAGACCACTGGCTTGTAAAGACTTGAATATCAATATTCATATGTGCAATCACCCCTGTGGGAAGGCTCCCAGGATAGTGCATTGCTGAATGCTTCTGTGTTCCTTGAAATTTACCGGGGATCAACAAATGGGGAGGATCACCACAAGGAAGACCTACAACTCTGAATGTTGCTGAGTTTGGTAAGCCCTGAGGTACCAGTGAATTTGAAAAAAATTAAATAGTCCTTGTTATTTAAGCTGGTAAAAATAGAAGTCATGGAAAATTCTCCCCTCTTATCTCATGCTGTTATAGGTATTCATCTTATGACATTATGGTATTATGTGATAACATTCCCTATCCACTAAGTTTCTTCAGGAAGGAGAAAGATCCCTGTATGAGCTTTGGAGTCCTTATAGGACCATGAAATGAGCACAAGTTCAGCCAGTTTCCAAGTCACTGTAAAAAGCCTTTAAGCTAACAAGGTCAGCTATTGATAATTTCTCTCCACTGACCACTCTTGGAAAATTGATTTGCTGCAATTTTTCCTTAATTCTCCAAAACAGAAGAAAAAAGAAATCACAGAAAAGGGGTAATGGATCCTGGGTTCCAGAGGGGTTTGATTCCACTGGAAACAGATTCACTGTCTTAACAAAGAACTCCCTTGAACAAGTGTATCAATAAAGCCTACCTGAGTGTTAGTCCCTTTCCTATAATACATCTTTCTACCAATATCCTCAACATGGTTCTGTACCCAGTTGTCCCAGTGCTGACTCTCACACTCTGAAGCACAGCATCACCAGATCCAAATACTGAGGCACCAAGCTCTGAGGGCTCTTTCTAAGAAGAGCATCCAAGACAAAATTGTAGTTTGCCAAACTCTAAATAGGAAAATCACAGGAAAACACATTCTTTTAAGATTATGAATTTTCTGACAGCTAGATCTATGTAGACAAAATAATATGTTTTAAAGTGATATATTATGGCCACAGCTTCTCTACTGAAATCCAAATTAGGCAAATAGAGTGATTAAAGGCACAGTGTGAAGCCCAGAACAATAAATGTCAATGTGATATTGAGACACCCTGGAAACACAGCCCACAGAATTTGCCCTCTTGTCTTGTGTTACCAAGGAGCAGCAAGGCAGTGAAGGCTACATATGTCCCTCCTCATGTCCTCATATCTGCAGCTGTGTACTCAGGGTATGGTGATCCTGAAAAAAAAAAAAAACATGGAACTTAGGGGCACCGGGTTTGTCTCAGGTTCAAGAATTCAAGTCAGATCTGAAATGTCAAATCCCAGGTGGCATGATAGGCCTGATAGAACCATGAAATGAGTATAACTGAGGGATATTTCATTGCAGTTGCATTATTGGTGACATGTTCCTCCCAGAGAAGTGGGACAAAGACATGCTTTTTATGTGGCTTGACAGTTGCCTTCTGAACTCTTTCAGTTACTGGGTATGGTTTGTTTCTAATGGAGCTTGTTGAGAACTTGCATCCTGCTTCCAGTTTGTGTCTTACCTCTCTGCTCACTCCTAGTGAAGCTCATGAAGAGCAGCCCTAGTCATGAGAAATCTATAATAGTATGGATGCTATAATAGGAATACAATCCACAGGACAACTTTTTTATCACTTTTAGATGATGTGCGATTGGTAATACTATGAATAACTAAGGACATAATGAATTACCTTGAGGAGTTTTATTACAAAATTATTTTTGCATAATAGACTACATAACAGCTATTATATTTGTTATGGATGTTATTGCACACCTCTTCTATCAATATCCACGGTCTATAGAAGCTATTATGTTAAGATTAAATGCTATACTATGGATAATGTAGTAGTGTTAAAACCTCAGGGCCATTATTATAATAGTTGTGCTTCCTATAGTATGACTATTACATCAATTTTAAAAGGCAGCTCTCATATCAGTTTGATATGTCATAGTATGGATATCATATTAGTATTAAAAGTCACAAATAAACCTTTAGGTCATTTTTAGAAACTCAAGTATGCATATCATCTTAGGATTGAAATCAACATGGTAGTTAATACATTAATTTTAATGATAACTCATAAAAATTATTTAATGCCAAAAATGTAGATATTTTATTAGCATAAGATTGTATAATATAAATATGCTAATGTTAAATGCAACAGAACACTGTTTACTAGTTTTAGATGTTATATGAAGAATATTAAATGAATATTAAAATCCACAAGTGAATTATAATATTGGTTTCAGAGTTTATGGAAAAGATGGCATATAGTAATAATAAAGTCTACAGAATATATATTTCATTGGTTTTTTTAGGCGATAATATGAATGTCATATTAGTATTTCAAGGTAGAGGGGAGCTAGTATATTCATTTTAGATGGTACACTATGAATAACACATTAGATTTAGAAACCACAGCACAGTTTTCTATGTTCGTATTTGATTCTCGAGTTTGTATATTATATTAATATTTGAGTACTTTGAATTGCTGTGATATCCATTTCTGATATTTTAATATCAGGCAATTATATTAATCTTAAAGGACAGAAGAGCTCTTGTATAGTTTTCCATGCTATTGCATGCATATACTGTTATAAAAAGGACATGGAGCCTTTGGACTCGCAGTGACTGCATTAGCGCTCCAGGCGGCTGCTCAGAGGAGAAGGCGAGTGGTGAGTTGTTTGGTCTTAAAGTGACAGCTCCTGAACACAGGGGGGCTGCCTGGAGGAGAAGCGTGGTGGGACGCTTGGTCTTGAGGGGCCACACCAGAGCTCCGGGCGGTGCCCAGAGGACCCGTGCAGTGGGTCACGTGGATTCAGAGCCACTCAGAGGGACTGCTCCTGAACACCCGGGGGGTTATCTGGAGAAGGAGGAGGAACGGGGAGGGTCACGTCGACTCGGAGTGATTGATTGCCCCGGGCTACGGGTGGTTGGTGGGAGGAGGAGGAACGAAGTGAGTTTCTTGGACTCCTAGTGACCGCACCGGCATACTGGGCGGCTGTCTGGAGGAAGAGGCCTGTGGCGGGTCTCTGGGACTCAGAGCGATTGTTCGGGGCCACAGGTGGCTGCTCAGAGGAGGGGCCACGCAGCCAGGCGATTAGGTGCAGAACAGGGTCCCAGGATCTAGGAGGCTTCTGGGTGGAAGAGCCGCACAGAGACAGGCTTAGGGCGGAGCGAAGGTTCCAGGCCTATGGGCAAATTCTCTGTGGAGGGGCAGCCTAAGGAGATTCATCTGCGAAGGGTGAGGCTCCCAGGCCCAGGAGGTAGGGCCGGGACCCTGGAAACTTTGCAGAGGAAGGCAGCCCAGCCCAGGCAGTAGCTGTAAATTGAGGGGAACCTCTAGGAGGAAACTGACCAGCGAGACCTCCCCACTGGGTGAGTCTTCCCTGCCTGGTGAGGTTTCCCCACAAGGACGGTAAAACCAAAGACACAGGCCCAAACAGGCCTTGCCTCAGCCCACAGCCTAGGTCCCCTTTGGATGACCATTGGTCAACAAGTGGAGGCACCTCTGCCCACTAGCAGGGAATATACCCCACCTGAAGGCCACCACTCCTAGAGAGGCAGCATCCTTGTGAAGCACCGCATTATCAACTTCCTCCAAGACTTCAGCCTACTGAAGGCTAAGAGGGGATATATACAGAAATCTTCAGGGACATTGTAAATCAACAGAGGAAATCTGCAATATCTCAGCGGTCCACTGATATCTGAACAATATGAGAAAACAAGGAAAGAAAATGCTGCAAACAAATCTAGATGTTACATCAATAAAACCCAATGACAGCATGGCAGAAGAAATGACAGAAAAGGAGTTCAGAATGTACATAATTAAAATGATCAGAGAAGCAAACGATGAGATGAAAGAGCAAATGCAAGCATTGAATGATTGCACCAATCGACAGTTAAAAGAGCAAATACAGGAAGCAAAAGATCATTTCAATAAAGAGTTAGAGATATTGAAAAAAAACCAAACAGAAATCCTTGACATGAAGGAAACAATAAACCAAATTAAGAACTCCATAGAAAGCATATCCAATAGGATAGAACACCTGGAAGACAGAACCTCAGACATTGAAGACAAAATATTTAACCTTGAAAACAAAGTTGAACAAACAGAGAAGATGGTAAGAAATCATGAACAGAATCTACAAGAACAATGGGATATCATGAAAAGGCCAAATTTAAGAATTATCGGGATTGAGGAAGGCCTAGAGAAACAAGCCAAAGGAATGAACAACCTATTCAATGAAATAATATCAGAAAATTTCCCAAATCTGAAGAATGAAATGGAAAATCAAGTTCAAGAGGCTTACAGGACTCCAAATACACAAAATTACAACAGACCCACACCAAGGCACATTATAATGAAAATACCTAACATACAAAATAAAGACAGAATTTTAAAGGCTGTGAGAGAAAAGAACCAAATTACATTCAGGGGGAAACCAATACGCATATCAGCAGATTTTTCAATCCAGACCCTAAAAGCTAGAAGGTCCTGGAACAACATTTTTCAAGCCCTGAAAGAAAATGGATGCCAACCAAGAATCTTATACCCAGCAAAACTTACCTTCAAATTTGACAATGAAATAAAATCCTTCCATGATAAACAAAAGCTAAAAGAATTTACAAAAAGAAAGCCAGCATTACAGAACATTCTCAACAAAATATTCCATGAGGAAGAGATGAAAAACAAAGAAGCAAATCAGCAAAGGGAGGAATTATCCTAAAGGAATTGTCAAATAAAGGAGGAAACAAGTTGTGTCAAACAAATAAATAAACAAAATTTTAAAAATGAACCAAATGACCGGGAAACCAAATCATTTCTCTATAATAACCCTGAATGTTAATGGCCTGAATTCATCAATCAAAAGACATAGACTGGCAGACTGGATTAAAAAGAAAGATCCAACAATATGTTGCCTGCAAGAGACTCACCTCATAGAAAAAGATACCCATAGATTAAAGGTGAAAGGATGGGGAAAAACATACCATGCACATGGACTCAGCAAAAAAGCTGGAGTATCCATCCTCATTTCCGATAATGTAGACTTCAAGTCAAAGTTAGTCAGAAGGGATAAAGAAGGACATTTCATACTGCTTAAGGGAAGCATAAATCAGCAAGATATAACAATCATAAACATCTATGCCCCAAACAGTGGCTCATCTATGTATGTCAAACAAATCCTTCTCAATTTCAGAAACCAAATAGACCACAACACAATAATACTAGGTGATTTTAACACGCCTGCTCTCACCACTGGACAGATCTTCCAGACAAAAATTCAACAAAGAAACCATAGATCTCAACAACACAATCAATAATTTAGACTTAACGGACATTTATAGAATATTCCATCCAACCAAGAGTGAATACACTTTCTTCTCAGCAGCACATGGATCCTTCTCTAAAATAGACCATATATTATGCAACAAAGCTAATGTTAGCAAATACAAGAAGATAGAGACACTAGCATGTATTCTATCAGATCATAATGGATTGAAGTTAGAAATCAATGAAAGAGTAAAACACAGAAACTATTCCAACATCTGGAGATTAAACAATATGCTATTATATGATGAATGGATAAGAGAAGATATTAGGAAGGAAATTAAAAAATTCTTAGAGGTTAATGAGAACAAAGAAACATCATATCAAAATCTCTGGGACACTATGAAAGCAGTACTTAGAGGGAAATTTATTTCATGGAGCGCATTTAATAAAAGAAGTAAAACTCAACAAATAAACAACCTAACACTACAGCTCAAAGCCTTAGAAAAAGAAGAACAGAACAGCACCAAAAGTAGTAGAAGACAGGAAATAGTTAAACTCAGAGCTGAAATCAATGAAATTGAAACAAAAGAAACAATACAAAAAATTGACAAAATAAATAGTTGGTTCTTTGAAAAAATAAACAAAATTGATAAACCTTTAGCCACACTAACAAAGAGAAGACGAGAGAAAACCCAAATCACTAAACTTTGGAATGAACAAGGAAATATCACAACAGACAGGATGGAAATACAAAACATAATCAGAAGCTATTTTGAAAATCTATACTCCAACAAAATAGAAAATTTCGAAGACATCAACAGGTTTCTAGAGACATATGAATTGCCTAAACTGAACGAGGAGGACATAAACAATTTAAATAGACCAATTTCAAGTACTGAAATAGAAGAAGTCATCAAAAGCCTACCAACAAAGAAAAGTCCGGGACCAGATGGGTTCTCAGCCGAGTTCTACAAAACCTTTAAGGAAGAGCTCATTCCAATACTTCTCAAAGTATTCCATAAAATAGAAGAGGAGGGAACCCTCCCAAACTCATTCTATGAAGCCAATATCACACTGATACCTAAACCAGACAGAGACTCATCAAGGAAAGAAAATTTCAGACCAATATCCTTAATGAACATCGACGCAAAAATTCTCAATAAAATTTTAGCAAATCGCATACAAAAACATATTAAAAAGATAGTGCACCATGATCAAGTGGGTTTCATCCCAGAGATGCAAGGTTGGTTCAACATCAGGAAATCAATAAACGTAATTCACCATATTAATAGACTTAAAGTCAAGAATCACATGATTATTTCAATAGATGCAGAAAAAGCATTTGATAAAATACAGCACCCCTTCATGCTCAAAACACTAGAAAAAATAGGGATAGTGGGAACATTCCTTAACATTGTATAGGCCATTTATGCTAAGCCCATGGCTAATATCATTCTAAATGGTGAAAAACTGAAAGCATTCCCCCTAAAAAATGGAACAAGGCAGGGATGCCCTCTTTCACCACTTCTATTCAACATCGTTCTTGAGACTCTGGCCAGAGCAATTAGACAAACCAAAGAAATTAAAGGGATACGAATTGGAAAAGAAGAACTCAAACTATCCCTGTTCACTGATGACATGATTATATATTTAGAGGAACCTGGAAATTCCACCAGAAAACTCTTAGAACTCATAAGTGAATTCAGTAAAGTAGCAGGTTACAAGATCAATGCCCATAAATCCAATGCATTTTTATACATAAGTGATGAATCTTCAGAAAGAGAAATTAGGAAAACTACCCCATTCACAATAGCCTCGAAAAAAATAAAATACTTGGGAATCAATCTCACAAAAGAGGTGAAAGACCTCTACAATGAGAACTATACAACACTAAAGAAAGAAATTAAAGAACACCTTAGAAGATGGAAAGATCTTCCATGTTCTTGGATAGGAAGAATTAATATTGTCAAAATGGCCATACTACCTAAAGTGCTATACAAATTCAATGCAATTCCAATTAAAATCCCAATTGTGTACCTTACACAAATAGAGCAAGCAATTATGAAATTCATCTGGAAGAATAAGAAACCCAGAATAGCTAAAGCAATTCTTAGCAGGAAGAGTGAAACAGGGGGTATTGCAATACCAGATCTTCAACTCTACTACAAAGCAATAGTAACAAAAATGGCATGGTATTGGTACCAAAATAGAAAGGTAGATCAATGGTACAGAATAGAGGACACGGACACAAACCCAAATAAATACAATTTTCTCATACTAGACAAAGGGGCCAAAAATATGCAATGGAGAAAAGATAGCCTCTTCAACAAATGGTGCTGGGAGAATTGGAAATCCATATGCAACAGAATGAAACTAAACCCATATCTCTCACCATGCACGAAACTAAACTCAAAATGGATTAAGGACCTCGGAATCAGACCAGAGACCCTGCAGATTATAGAAGAAAAAGTAGGTCCAAATCTTCACCTTGTTGGTCTAGGACCAGACTTCCTTAACAGGACTCCCATAGCACAAGAAATAAAAGCTAGAATCAACCACTGGGATAGATTCAAACTAAAAAGCTTTCTCTCAGCAAAGGAAACTATCAGCAATGCGAAGAAAGAGCCTACAGAGTGGGAGAATATCTTTGCCAATCATACTTCAGATAGAGCACTAATCTCCAGAATCTATAAAGAACTCAAAAAACTCTACTCCAAGAATTCAAATAGTCCAGTCAACAAATGGGCTAAGGAAACGAATAGACACTTCACAGAAGAAGATCTACAAGCAATCAACAAACATATGGAAAAATGTTCAACATCTGTAGTAATAAGAGAAATGCAAATCAAAACCACCCTAAGATTCCATCTCACCCCAATTAGAATGGCGATTATCAAGAATACGAGCAACAACAGGTGTTGGCGAGGATATGGGGAGAAAGGTACACTCATACACTGCTGGTGGAGCTGCAAATTAGTGCAGCCACTATGGAAAGCAGTGTGGAGATTCCTTAGAAAACTTGGAATGGAACCACCATTTGACCCAGCTATCCCACTCCTTGGCCTATGCCCAAAGGACTTAAAATCTGCATACTACAGAAATACAGCCACATCAATGTTCATAGCTGCTCAATTCACAATAGCCAGACTGTTGAACCAACCTAGATGCCCTTCAATTGATGAGTGGATAAAGAAACTGTGGTATATATATACTATGGAATATTACTCAGCCATAAAGAATGATAAAATTATGACATTTGCAGGCAAATGGATGAAATTGGAGAATATCATGCTAAGTGAGATAAGCCAATCTCAAAAAGCCAAAGGACGAATGATATCGCTAATAAGTGGAGGATGACACATAATGGGGGGGAGGGAAGGTTTAGAGTTAGGGTTAGGGAGGGGGGCAAGTATGGAGGAAGGAACTACTGTATAGAGGGTAAAGAGGGGTGGGAGGGGTGGGGGGAAGGGAAAAAATAACAGAATGAATCAAACAACATTGCTCTATGTAAATTTATGATTACACAAATGGTATGCCTTTACGCCATGTACAAACAGAGAAACAACATGTATCCCATTTGTTTACAATAAAAAAAAAAAAAAAAAAAAGGACATGGAACAACCATATTGGAAATATTGTATTATTTATTGATGTCTACATGGGAGTTTTATATGTGTTGTAGATGGTCATTATGGATATTATAATCATCTTTAAGGTCCCAGGGAATCTATTATATTAGTTTAATGTGCAATAGTAAGAATATTTCTTTAGTATTAAAGACCACATGGCAACTATTAGTTTTAGAGGGTACAACAAATTCATTACTTTCACAATAAGGGTACCAAGCAAGGCAAATATTCTGTTAGGTTTAGATTTTATAGAATGAAAAGCATGTTAGTATGAACAGCTAGAGGCTAGTGATTACAGCAATTTTAATGCTATAGCATGAATATAATATCAGTATAAAAAGAACAAGGGATTGTTTAAAAAATAACAAAATTCTACTTTAAATTTAATTTAATTTATTTATTTTTATGTGTTGCTCAGGATTGAACCCAGTGCCTCACTTGTGCTAGGCAAGTGCTCTAAAAGTAAGACATAAACCTAGCCCCAAAGGACAGTTTTTATATGAGTTTAAGAGGCCACATATTCCATATTACATGAATTTGAAGGGACTCAGGGAAACAATTAATTTTGGATGTAAAATGATTGATAATATGTTGGCATTAAAAGCCAAAGGACAACTACTATATTAGTTATAAGCTCTAATGTATGAATATTATGTTAATACTAAAGGACACATTGCATGTTAAGGATACTATGTGAGTGTCAGCAGTCACATTAAGGTTACTAGTGTCTTCAGTCACAGTGAGTGTATTATATGAGTGTCAGGTTCCACAGTGAGGTATTAAGTTAGTGTCAGAGGCCAAGTGTAAACATTATATGAGTGTCAGAGGCCATAGTGAGGGTAATATCTGAATTTCAGTGGCTACAGTGAGGACAATTTGTCAAGGTTAGCAGTCACAGTGAGAATATTATGTGAGAACCTGAGGCCATAGTAAGGATATTATGTGAGTGTCAGAGGTCACATTCAGGGTTTTATGTGAGTATCAAGGTAACAATGAGGGAATTTTTTGAGTCAGACCAAGGGAAGATACTATTTGATTGCCATGGCAGCAGTGAGTGTATTATATGAGTGTCAGAGGACACAGGATATTATGTGAGAGTCAAAGACCATAGTGAGGATATTGTATGTCAAAAGGTACAGTGAGAATTTCATATAAATGTTTGAGGCCACACTGAGGACATTATATCAGTGTCAGAGGTCAGACTATTTTTATTGAATACCAGAGGCCTCAGGGAAGATATTCAATGAGTGACAGTAGTCACAGTGGTTACATTGAGAATATTATGTGTCAGTGGTATCAGTGATGATATTATGTGAGTGTCAGAGGCTACAGTGAGGGAATTATGTGAGTCTTATTGGTCACAGTGAGGGTATTATATTAATATCAGAGGCCACATTGAGGATATTTTGTGAACGTCAGAGGCCACTGTAATGTTATTTTGTGAGTTTCAGAGGCCAGAGTGAAGGTATTAAGTAAATGTCAGAGGTTTAATTGTATATATTATGTACATGTCAGAGGCCACAGTGATGGTATTACATGAGTGTCAGAACCTAATGAGGATATTATGTGAGTGACAAAAGTCCCAGAAAGGATATTGTATGAAAATCAGAGGCTACATTTGGGATATACTGCCAATCACAGGGACAGCACTGTGGAAATTATGTGGGTGTCAGTGGCCACAGTAAGGATATTTTGTCACATCTGGGTCCAGCATGAAGATATTTTGAGTGTCCAAAGTCACAGTGACTGTCTTGGTCAACAGTGAGTGTGTAATGTTTCAGAGGTGACAATTATATTATGTGAGTGTATAAGGCCACATTGAAGGTATTTTGTGAGTATTAGAGACCACATTGAGTGTATTATATGAGTGTCATGGTAACAGTGATGGCATTTTGTGAGCGTCAGATGCCAAGTGAGAATATTCTGTGAATATCAGGGGCAAAAGAGAGTGTATTAAGTGAGTGATAGAAGTCATTAGAATAGAATATTATGTGTGTCAGAAACCAGACTGAATTTATTATAGAAATATCAGAGACCAAGTGTGGATATTATGTGATTGTCAGAGGCTACATTGCAAGCATTATATGAGTGTCTCAGGTCACAAAGAGGTATTAAGTGCATGACAAGTCACATTTAATGTAATATGTGAGTATAGGAGGCCAATTTATGGATATTATGTGAAAATCACAGGTTAGAAAATGGATACTATGTCAGTATCAGAGACCAAAATGATGACATAATGAGTGCAAGAATTCAAAGAGAGGATATTATATCAGTTTCAGACATCACAATGAAGGTAATATGCCAATGTCAGCGGTCACAGTGAGGATATTTTATGTGTGTCAGAGGATCCAGTGAAAATATTTATGTGACTTTCAGAGGACACAGTGCAATTTTATGTGAGTGACAGAGGTGAGAGTGGTAGTAGTCTGTGTCTGAGGTCAAAATGTGTGTATTATGTGATTGTCAGAAATCAGAAATGGGGATTTATGTGAGTGTCAGAGGGTACAGTGAGGGTACTATGTGAGTGCCAGAGGTCACAGTATAGTTATTATGTGTCAGAGGTAGCATTGATGATATTATGTGTCAGAGGTCAATTAAGGGTATAATGTTGCTCTGGCAGAGGCACAGAGATCTGAACATGTACTTTCTCTTTCAGAAGCTTGACTTGATTGTTCTTTTTCTACAGTTTTTAATATCTTTTACCCTTCACTTAACTGTTTTTGAAATTTTGGTTTTTTGGAAGTCAGACAAAAATGAACTAATGTACACAATGCTATAACAACATCAAACAGAAACAAGAAAAGGTAACACAAACATTAATTTACACATATTTGTTATGGGACGTCCTGTGCTGTCTCTTGAGACAGTCTTTCAATATATTCTCTCTCTAGGAGAATCTTCCGTTAATAATCCCTCTCTAGGGGGCTCTTCTGTTAAAAACTTAAGGCCACCATTTCCTCAAATAGGGAAACCTCGTTAATTACACTAGCGAAATTGTATTTTTTTTTTTATTCCTGAGCACTCACAAATTTCCAGTTCGATCCTCCTCTGATCCCAGTCTGGGCCACAGCATTTGGAACGACGTGGCTTATTCCCTGTTCGGACCACCTCTTGTGGATATCCACGGCTGCTTGCCAACAGGGCTGCTACAAGCGTCTCGCCACCCAGCTTCGCTTACGGGAAACTGTGGCTTCTTTGTCTTTTTGCTTACTGAAAACCGCCGCTCCTCATGCTTACAGCCCGACCTCGGGGACAGAAGACATGTACTCTTCAGAAGTTCATGAAGCAGCTTCCCCTTTATTCCAATAACACCCTCAATATATATGCAGTCTCATGTATAAGCAATTGTAACCAGATATGTCCATCAATTCTGTTAAAGATCAACCAGTCACTCACACGAGCATACATGTATAGTATATTTCTCACAGGATAGGCAGCTGAACTGATTATAATACAGCCAATTGTAAACACATTCTGCCTTTCTCCATGCATATTCAGACGCCGTTTGCTCTCTGCCAGTCGCCATTTTCGGATGGACGTGGCGTAACCCTGGGACCCGGGTTCTGCCCACAATAAGTATTCAACTACAAACATTTTCATACATCAATAGACAGGGATCAACATTTCACCTCAGGATGCATCAATTGTGTGTCTTGATGTACAGGAAAGGTTCCTTGCAGGATTGCTGTGGAAAGGAAGATAAACATTTTCTAACAAATTTGGTGGCTTTGTTTGTGGCTGGGTTGTCTGCAGTGGATTTGACAGAGTCAGACCACTAGAGGATCTAGAGGGTACCAAAAAGCAGTTCCTCCGAAGCTGAACAAATGGCTCCTCTTGGAGAGCGCTCACTTAGCAAACCAAGGACCAGGATTCGAGTCCCTCCGTGGTACCTCAGTGCGGAAGTGATGGAAGAAATCTTGAACATGCCAACTCTCTCTCATATAATATTTTCCTTCTCTTTTCATCAACTCAATGGGCACAGTGAAACAGAACCAGTTGGACATGTAAGCCATTTCCAATCAGACATTCAGCATGGAGTTGCGCTCAAACTTAGCAGTGCTTTCCCAGTCACCTGTGTTTCCTAGCAGGAGATGTTCCTTGACATCGGTCTACTCACAGCAACTCATGGGTTAGCCCCTTCTCATGACATGCTCATGGGGTTATATCATCAGCAAGCTTTTCAGGAAGAAGATGCTCACCATTTTGCAAATGGCAGGAACTTCAAAATGACAACTGCAGTAGTATTTGGCATTTATCAAGCTTCTTGGGCACACTCCACATGCTGTGCAACTGAAGGGGACTTGCATTGCTCTGCAGCTTTCATGTCAACCTCAGGGTCATATGGAAAAGCAAGAGGTGAGGACCAAAGACAGTTGCCTTTCGCCCTGGCTTTTCTCACTCAGTATTCCTCAGCATCACATTGCAAATGATTTGAAGCCCAGTTGTATGATTTGGGGATGCATACATGTTAGCTCCTGCTGAGAGCATTCAGGAGGAACTGGGGGAATGTGCAACCTAGTCTCCCAGTATCATTGGATGTCCAGTCTCAAGAGGAATGAAGCCCTTTTCTAGACTACTGTTAATTAGGATGGAGGATCTGAAGTGTTGCAGTGCAGAATTGGCTGAATATTATGGTGTTATCATGTGCACCATGGTTCTGAAAATGAGTGGCTCGTGCTTTGCAGGCTTAAGAATGACACAAGAAGCCCTATAGGAATGAAGTCACACTGAGAGAGGGAAAGCAGAGACACTAGGCTGCTGGTGGGGAGGCAGTGGATATAGCCAGTCCTGGAAAAAATAAAAATGCTCCAATTTGAAAATGCTTGAGAATACACTCTTCCTGCTCACTAAGGACTATCACACTTTTGCATGTTCCTTAAGGTGTCCTCTTTTGAAATTCAGATTTTGCACATTCCATTGGGTATTGATTTTGCTTTTGAACAGGAGCGTTTGCACTAAATATTTGATTTTGAGGTGAACTCATGATTTCCAGAGCCATGCTTCTCTGCTGCATATCACAATGTGAATTCATTTTCATTGAAGGTCAATGGAGAAGAGAGTGCATTGTAAGGAAGGCCTTTCACCAGAGGTCTTGTGCTGAAAATATTTAAAAATCAGCATATGCATCATCTGGTGTCCCTTACAAGCAACAGGAAAAAGCCAGGAATCGGCACAGGAAATCAGGGTCAGTCATGATACTTGCTCAGAGAATGACCTGTCACTGACTACATTCTGTACTTGAACGGTATATTGAAACTACGGAAATGTCTGGGAATTGTGACCCAGACCTTAAACAATTCCCATTTATTTAGTGTCCCTTCACTGAAGTTGCTTTTCAACACCAACACCTTTCTACTTCTCATGCCCCTCAAATGTCCTTTCTCTTCCCTTTAGAGTATTCGGCCTTGAAGCTCTGTGCCATTCCTCTTTCAGCCAAATGCCTCTTCACCTCTGATATTCTGCCCTGTGAAAATGTGTTCATCATGCCAAGAGCAGGGATCACAGGCATGTGCAGTGCCTAGCCAACATTTCCTCCTATGATTAATGGCTCTGAGTGTTTCATCATAGCAGGTGTAAAGCTGACTGACACCCACTCACACTATCACAGAAGCCTCCACATACACTAGCGTAGTCAGTGGGGTTCCCACTCACCTCCCACCATGGTGTAAACACAGGGCGGGGCGGCTCCCCGGATCTGGAAGCACAGGGCCTCAGGGTTGTCAGGGTCTTTGATGGTCCTAAAGCAGGCACCAGGGACAGATAAGGCATAAGGAAAACAACACACTTCCCACAACCCAGGGGCACCTGGGGGCCCCTCCTCTGAGGCTTCTGGGAAGCTCGGCCCAGGCTTGCCACTCCCACAGGAGAAATGCAGTTGCCCAGAGTCCACACCACCAATTCTGTGCCTGAGTGTCCCAAAATTCCACCAGGCCGCCTGCACCACTCCCCATCCCAGAAGCCCCTGGTGACCAGACCAGTACCCCACCAGCAGGTGCTGACTCACTATGGAATAGGCAGGGTGAGAAGTGGCCCAGCTCCGCTTGGTGCTGTTCCCAGAGAAACACCCAGTGGGGCCCCTAGCGAGGGGATAGAAAGACCTGTTGCAGCCATACTGAGGCCCACTCCCCACCATGGCAGAGAGGGCCATACCTGCCAGGGTGTGTGGCAGGTGTCCTCTGTCCAGGACACCCCTGCCCAGGATGTGTCCCCAGTCCTGCCTTTGTCCATCCTGTTCCCACCTGCCTGATGAAGCAATTCCATGATCCTGTGCAGAACTTTGAAGAGATGGTTACAGCTGGTACCCTTTGCCACTGGCACAGTCAACCACACGGTGACTTGACTACCTGAACCAGCTCACCTTTGACTGAAATAACCACATTCAAAATGCCCACACTCCCACAGGGGAACACTGGCCTTAAGTAAAAGGGAGACTTGGACACCAGGTGTGTGATTTGAAAATAGAGGACTCGCCCTGAACCTTGACCTACCCAACCTGCAGCCACTGAAACCCAGAACCTCCAGCTGCTCTTCAGAGAGCTCATGTGGGTGCAGGGCCCCCACAGGCCGGCCCCCAGTGCCTGGTTGGTTTCCTCACCCTATCACTCGGTTGCAGCCCTCAGCTTCCTTGCTGGTCCTCAAACATGCCAGGGACAGCCCTACCACAGGCCTATGCACCTCTGCCTAGAACCTCCTCCCCCAGAACCCCTACAAGGAGTCCCAGTTACTGGCAGCCTCTCTGTGTCCACCACACAGCCAAGTCTACTCACATCCCTGTCTGTTCACAGCTCACTAGTCACCCAGCTGGACATATCTCACACCCCTAACTGTGTACTTTTGTCCCTGGCCCTGTCCCCCAACTTGATCAGAGGCCCAGAAAGGTAGAAACTGTGTCCACACCAACAGGTCCACATGCCCAGGGCCTGAAGGCCCCTAGGAACAGCCAGAGCTCATGTCCCATGATGGCTGCAGGAACAGGACCCCAACAGGGCCACAGCTCTTGTCCCATCAGCACCCCAGCATGGCACCTCCTCAGCACACCAGCAGGGGTGGGGGACACTCACTCTTTTGCCTTGGTGGTGCAGGGGGCAGTGCGAGCAGAAGTTCTTGTTGAGGAGGGATTCCACCTTGGAGAAGGGCTGCAGCAACACCATGTCCTTGTTGTTGAAGTATATCTTCCTGCCCTCCAGCAGGCCAGCCATCTTGGGGACCACAGAGCAGACGGGCATGTGGTTAACCATGCTATCCACAGTGAAGGACCGTCCTGTCTTCATTAGGACAGGGCAGCCCTGCAGGCTTCAGTGGCTCCCCTGCAGAAAGCACTGAAGGCAAAAGTTCTGGACGGCAGCTGTGGAGGGTGGCCTAAGCAGTGGGGCCAAGCTTGGCATCCAATGTGGTGGCCACCTGGTGACTGTTCCTCTCATGGGGGCTCCTGGCATGGCAGGTGCAACCCCACCTCCCACAAAGGAGAAGCTTTGACCTGGGTCTCAGTCCTGCCTCCCACTGGGCCCTCCTCTGGTCCTGTCCAGGAGACCCTGCCTCCTCCAGGGCACAGCAAGGAACTCCTGCTTGAGCTGCTGCTGTTTGAGTTTTTTATCTTCAAAGCTCTTTGGAAAAGTAACTCAGAACGTGAGCATTCCCAGTGCCTCTGCATAGAGCCAGCAGTGGGCACTGGTGGGCCACATAGGAGCACACTGAGTTGGGGGGTGTGCTCCCACTCCCTGGTACTTGCAGGAGTCCTGGGCCCAGTTTCCCCAAGTGAATGAGAGGAGCAGCACCGATGTCCCCAGATCTGCCAAGCTGCCCACTCCCACCTGCACACAGATCCTGCCAGCAGCTGGGAGGCCTTACCTCTGCCAATGAGCCCCTCTGGACTAACTTTATGACCATGTCCTTCTTTTTATTCTCGATGTTGAAGCCATAGTCTTCCTCCTGGGACAGGATCTGAGGGCCTGAAGCAGACATGGTGAGGCACCCCACCCTGACCCCACGTCACTGAAATCCTGCCATCTCTTCATGTCCCAGGGACACCAAGGTTGGGTGCAGATAGGAGTCTGCAGGAGAGCAGACAGACTAGGCCAACTGCACACAGTAGGTGCTCAGTGGATACCTGAAGTGAGACCCTCACCCCACTCCCACCAGAACCTAGTGTATTCATCCAATCTGTCACCCCTTCCTCCTGCCAGCCTAGGGAACAGTCTCCTTCCTTCCATGTTACTGTTTCCCATCCACTGGAAAATCATAGGTGCTCAACAAATGACTCAATGAATAAAACAGACCCAGAATATAGCCATGGATGTGGAAAAGCAGCTCAGAAAGCAGCAGCCCCTTTCATGCTGGAAGAAGGTCCTGGGGCTCTTTGGGGAAAGAGCCCCTGCCCCTCATACATTCCAGGTCTGCACAGGGTGGGAGATAGCTACTGGACATGGCAGACTCAATGGCCCTGCCCACTCAGCTCTGCAGCTGATGGTCACAGGGGGCCAGACCTTGGCATGGAGGCATGTGCAGTCCAAAGTAAAGCAAAGCAGCTACAGGCCAGGGAAAGTTGTGGGGCCACAAGGCTGCCCTGGGGCAGAGAGCTGGACATCACAGTGGGGGAATTCACCAGGCAGCAGGCCAGAGTGCCACTGCCCATAGTGAGAAGCAGGACCAAAGTGGCTGGCATTGAGATGGAGCTGGGGAGGCAGCGTCTCCTAGGCCACTGTGATCCCTACATGTGCTGGGGAGCCCTGGAGGAATTGGGGAAACAGCAGCACCCACAAAGAAGGAAGTGGGCATCTTCCCATCAGGAAGACCAGCTCTAACTGGGCAGGAGTGAGCAACCCACTTTGAGCCCCTGTCCACCACCAAATGGAGCCACACATTACGAGGGGCTGGTGTTCACCAGTGGGCAGGCAGTGAACAGGACTGTGGGTCTAGGTGGGCACACTTTCTGCATAGCTGTGAGACCTTCCTGAACTGCAGACAGTCCCAGCCACTGAACACTGGCAGCACATGTCAGACCTAAGGCCCTGGGACGCAGCGGAGTGACTGCCTTGTGACCTGCAGTCACAAGGCAGGCTCAGGGCTGGAACAACATGGCCCACACCTGTTTCCTTAAATAAAGTTGTATAGGCACATGGACATGCCCACTTATTTGCACATTATCTGTACCTGCTTCTGTGCTGCAAAGGCACATGTGAGTAGCTGTGCCAGAGACCTCAGCATTTATTCCCCAGCCCTTCACAGAGCTAAGAGTACCAAGCTCTGAGACAGATCAGAAAAGCAGCATCTGGCAAGGACCGTGTGAGGCCTCTGGACGCAACTCTTCTCCCACCTCTGCTGCTACAGCCCAGCCCGAGCCGTGACTCCTCAGCCCTAGACCTCCTTAAGGCCACTACCTCTGCCTTCCCACAGACCACACTCCACCTGTATGACACAGAAGGATCTAGAACACAACAGAGTCACCATGTCCCTCCTGTCCAGAACCTCCTGGGACTCCACCTTATTTAGAGTAAGAGTCCAAGACGCCTCACATGCCACCATCCTGGAACATTTAAGAAGACACAGTTCTTTGTGTCTTACTGGTACACACATGACTGTGACCTGTCCTGTTCACTGCTGCCCCAGCAATTAGCACCAAGCCTGGAACACAGTGGGTACCCACCACAGTATAGAAGGACATGCAGGCTTGGCTGCAGGGAGGAAGACCCCTTGAACCCTGGCCCCACAGGGAACAGTGCAGGGGGCTGACTGGCAGCAGGAGCCTCACTCTGGTGCCAGGAGCAGAAGCTCCAAGTGACAGGCAGGGCAGACAGGGCAAGCTGGGGCAGAGGAACAAGGTAGGGTTACCATGGTGCATGAAGCCACTGTTTCACAGGCCCACGCCGAGCACCACAGCCTCTTCCTGCATCTGGCAGTCCCCCTCATGGGGAACAAGAAGGGAACAGTGGCATCAGGTGAGTTGGCAATGCTGAGTTGCAATCCCGCCCAGAGTACAACCTCCACACACACCACATCCCTTTAAGTCGCCTTTCACTTGGGGCATTGTTCCTACAACTGAAAACCTGCCAAAGTGGCACCATCAGAACCAGGGATATGGGTCCTCTCAGGGTTGCCAGGGAATGACCCACTTCCTCACAAGGAGCCCTGCCCCCTGCACCACCACCCCACTAAATTATCCAGCATCATTTCTGTTGCTTGCAACCCACGTAATCTCAAAACAGTCGGCAAATGGAGAGTGTGGAAGGGTAACAGATGGAACAGCAGGGACAAAGAAGCAGAGTGGGAAGGAGCTCAAAACCACAGGAGAAAACAGGAGCAGCAGGGCCAGCCAGAGAGCAGCCAGGCCAGGGCCATGGGGCCTGGGAGCCTGCGGTGAGTCACAAGTGCTGGGAACCAAGCCTGCAGAGTCCACTCAGCACTGTGAACTGAGAAAGGGGCTGCCAGTGGGGGAGCCCAGGTGCTGACTGGAGGCCCCTCCAGCCTCCCCATCCAAACCACCAGCCCAGTGAGCAGCAGAGTGTTCTGCCACACCTCCCTGTCGGCAGCCTGAGGGTGTGAAGGGCATTTTCCCAGGTGCAGGGGACACAACTACTCTTTCAGAGGCTACTGCTGCCAAGCACAGGCCAGACCCTGAGCAGGAGCCAGGTCAGCTCTGGCCTCGAGGTTCACTGAGCTGCTGCAGTGCTCACTCAAGAGACAAACTACTCCCCAGATACTCCAAGTGAGCCAGTTGCTGGAGAGCCAGTGAGCTCAGAGCTAAGCCAAGGAAGGCACCCAGAGGAGCCACACCTGGAGCAGCCACCCTCAGCTGTGTGGAAGAGCAGGAGGGACAGCTGGGGCATAGGTGGTGCAGGCCCAGCACAGCAGCCTGGGAGGCCAAGGCAGTATCTGGAGCCCACCTGGCTTCTGAGGTGCTCATGGCCTGGGGCAGGTGACCAGCAAGGCCCTCACCCCAGCTAAGTGGACTCAGTTTAGAGTGGCAGGCCCTGGATTCCTCACCTGGAGAACAAGCTCACATCTCTGGTTGGCAGCCACTACTGGTGGTGTTTTCTCCCCTCCAGGGTGAGGCACAAGCTGTTCCACGCTTACCAGGGTCCACGGCCCTGTCTCCCCAATCGCTTGCTCATCCCCAGGCTCCAGCCACCTGGTCCCTGCTGCTCATGCCACACACCCAGGGCCTGGGGCCTTGCTCTTTTCTCCAGCTGGAGTGTCCAACCTGAGCTTTCCAGGCCTGGACACCAGGTCACCTGCTCCGAGACTATCCTCTAAATTCCCAAGACCCTTCCCAGCATGTCCTCCCCAGGAACACTCAGCCCGTCCCTCTCAATGCCACCACATTATCTACACTGAACAATCAGAAATGAACACCTGTCTGCTCTGTTTGAAGTCTCTCTCCACTGAGGGGTTGGTGCTGTGGAGGCACAGGCCTGCTGCCTTGCCTGTGCACCCTCACCACCTAGAAAAATTCTATCCCTGGACTTGCATGACATGTGGAAGTATGTAGCAGGAAGGAGGGTAAAGGAGGAAGGCAGGAGTGGGGGGAGGCTGGGCAGCTGACCCTGAGGCCCCCTCTATGTGGCATCTGTGCCTCTAAAAGAGGAATCATTGCATAACAGCCCAGATTTCTTGGCAGGATGAAATGAGCCACTTCAGGGGGAGCTGCTGGGATGGAGGCAGCGAACATACAGCAAATGCCACCATGGGACAGTTGGGGCAAGACCCTCGGCATGAATCTGAGGACTCTATAAACATGCTGGAGCCTGCTCGCTGCTGAGCACCTGCTGGTCTGGGTGCTCAAGACAAAGGTCATCACTCTGATTTACCCACTTGATGGGGGAAACTGAGGCACAGGCAGGCTGGGCAGGCTGTCCCAGGTGCACTGAGGCATGAAGGCCTTTCAGGGCAGGGTTTTCCCCACCACCAGGTCATGGCTGGAACGCAGGACCTTGGGCAGGTCTGGTCTGTGGACCAGAGCTACAGCCAGGACTAATTTCCATTCAACTCTCCTACTCTGGCCCTCACTACCCACACTGGGAGCCCTACTGCCATCAGTACCCACCTTCTGTCTGGAAGAGCGGCAGGTGGGCTGATACAGTCTTCCGGGTCAGTGCAGGCATCAGCATAGACCAGCCAGTGCCTGGCTCCATGGCCTGGCCCTGCTCTCTCCAACTGCAGCCCACCACCCCTGCTCCCACTGGGTGTCCTAGAGCCCAGGCAGTGCAGCGGTGGGAGTGAAGGAGTGTGACCCCCACCCTGCCCTGGCTGTGGCCCTGGTAGTCAGTTCCTGGTCCTTTCTACATAGTTGGGCCTCACCCACATTTGTGTTCAAATTTGGAGTCTGCACTGGAGGGGCCCATGTGTAGATCACCAGAGCCTTCGTCAGTACAGAGCACCTTACAGTTGAATTATTCTGAGACTGGTATTGTTGCTTTTAACAGGAAAGTGAAAAAAGTCAGGCTACTATCAAAAGTCACACTTGGTCAGAGTATACCTATTCATATGGTAATTTACTTTTTACTATAGATTGGCTTTGCACAAGAATCAGAAAGACAACTTCTCTTCAGACACTAGTAACAATTCATAGAGGAACTATATTTCTTCCCATACGGTACCTCATCTTTTACTCCCCAAACAGCTTTTCAACCAATGATTTTCAAATAGAGGGGGTAAATTATCAAAATCACTTAGGGCAATGTTCAATTCTGATAGGATTTTCTTATTATATGAGGAGAATCTATTGGGGATGATGTAATAAGTACCACTATTTCAGTCCCTTGATTTAAGTATTCTAATTGAGAATCACAAAGCTGTATTAAGTGACTGCTAGACACAGAGAAAAACAGATCCAACATCCTAAAAGAGCTAACTAATGATTCAGTGGAAGAGTCAGTGTGTGAACAGCTGACTCCCACAAAGCAAACTGATAATTTGCCTGCTGACTCCAAAGCACTGTACTGAAATGTTTTATCAGGCCATATCTAGGATCTTGGTCAGAAGACCTTGTTAGTACCAAGGTCAACCATGAGCAAAAAAACAGAAAAAAGGTCCATGTACTGTGGATTTTTATGATGCTCACCATGATACAGTGTGATAAACACAGTAAAACAAGTACAAACAACGATGAGGTCTATGTGTTTGTACCCCCATCCCCATGATGTCTAACTGAAATTCTAACTCCCGAGGTGATAGTCTTGGAGGTGGGGTCTCTGGGATGGCTTAGGTTATGAAAGAAGAGTCCTTTTAGATGGGATGATTGTCTTTATAAAAGACCCCAGAAAGATGTCTCCACTCTTCCACTTGGTGAGGTAGCAATGGGAAGAGGACATCTGCCTATATGGAAGGAAGGGTGCCTCACCAGACACCCTCTCTGTCAGAGCCCTGATCATGGACATCCACCTCCAGAACTGAAAGAAGTAAAGTTCTGTTGTTTGTCAGCCACCCATTCTACAATATTTTGTTACAGCAGCCCATGTTGACTAAGGAAAACCTAATAAATTGAAGAAAAGAAAAGAACAATTAATTTTAGGAAGTTTTTCCAAAGGGGAAATATCAGGTAGGACTTAAGGGATGAACACAATTTTGCAAAAATGACAGAACTCACAGTGTGAGCACACATTCCACTATGGACATGGTTTCTTAACTCACGTCTACTGACTACTTTGACCTCACCAATAAACTATGAAGTAAAGGCTGCTGTTGTCCCTATTTTATAGGCAAATAACGTGAAATATTAAATAGTTAAATATCTGGTTCAAAGTTACATAGAGAGTTGTTAAGTGGCAGAGCCAATATCTGAATCCATTTTGCCTGACTCTATAACCTGGGGTTTTAAACCACCTTTTGGACCCACTACCTTCCAGCAAACAGGTGGTAAAACTGACAGGCTTAATCTGGGTAGAGATGATACAAAGCTAACATGACGGACAGGGGCATGATTGGAAAGGGTGTGTGATGCAACTCTCCTGTGGACAAATTGAGGTCTTAAATCAGTGTACAAGTGTGATTCAATCTATGTTTCAGGAAGACATGTAAGATAATTCTTCAATATAAGGAGACTTCTGCACAGAAGGAGGAAAATTTTAAAAAATTAAAATTTTCACCTCACAAAACTGGAGGTGCCAGCTAGACAGTAAACAGCTAAATACAATTTGCAAAATTTAAAGTGAAAAGATCATAAACCTGTATATAAACCTGTATATAAATGTGCACAGACAAAACAAAATATAGACTGAATGATTTTTATCTTCTTGATTTAAGCATGTTTTATAAACAAATCAAACATGTAACCTACCTTGCATAAGGGACTCAAATTAGTCCATGATACTATGGCCTTGACAAGATAGCCAATATTTTCTGTCCCTTTTTATACTTCCTGCCTTAATTTATGGCAATAGTGAAGTGGCCATATCAGTCTAAAGTGCCAAATAAATACATGAATCAGCAAACAGAGATTTTCTTCCCTCTTGTCCAACTAAAAACACTTCACATGGATGAAAAAGAATATACCTATACATGAAAGAATCAGCACCTCCCTACCCCAATATCCCTGAAAAATATAAGAAACTTTGTTCCAGAAGAAATTTACTCTAAGGAAATATTATAAAGTGAAAAGGAAAGAATGTTTCACACAATGGATTTCATAAGAGAATGATTTATAACAGAAGAAAAACGAAATTCTAACAATCAGAAAATAGCTGTCAAGTATGTGAATCCACTCAATGGAATACTATGGAGCCCTTAAAATTATGTTCACAAAAACTACATAATAATTTTGAACAGGGTTTGGGGCATAGCTCAGCAGTGAAGTGCTTGCCTGGCATGCAAGAAACACCATACACACACAATTAAAAAAAGTCCTTTGTAGCCAAGCTTGGGAGTGCATACCTGTAATCTCCACAACACAGGAGGTGAGGTAGAAGAATCACAAGTTGGAAGTCAGCCTCAGCAATCAAGTGAGACCTTCTCCTCCTTCTCAAAATAAACAAAAATAAAAGGACTAGGTGTATAGCTCAGTGGTAAAGCACCCATTTAGTTCCATACCCAGTACCAAAAACTTAAAATAAATAACTTGGAGAAAACTAGAAGCAAAATATAAATGTAATATATGACATGAACAATTGTGTACATATACTAAAGTAACAGTGGCTGAGTCTAGAAGGTCAATTCTATTTTTCTAAACTTTCCCAAGTTTTTTAGAGAAAAATTATAATTCTTTTTTTAAGTCCTTCTATGCCAACATTTACTAATTATAAAACACACACACAAAGCAATTCATGAGCTAAAGACATGTATACACTCTACTCAGAAGTCAGGTTGACTTCCCCTGTGCTCCAGTTCTTGAAGTAATAATGATGCAGCATAAGACTGGGTTCAAATTCAGAAGTCTTTCCCCTGCAGTCTCTCCCAAGAGGAGGATTTCTATTTGGTCTGCTAGAAGATGTTCTTATAATACCTAGAATATATCCTTATAATGATCTTCCTTAGATACGGTATTCCTTATTATTTAAAAGAAAAAAATCAAGGAATGTTTAAATACTTCCAAGAGCTGTGTAACCAGCTTCATATTTAAAGAGCACCTAATTAGCCATGGCATTCTTTCCACCATGGCCTCATAAAATAAAGAAGCATGTAATTTTCCAACTGTGTGAGTGACAACAATACACTCTCCATTACTCCACACCTTACAAATCCCAGCATCCCACAGGAAGTTCTAAAGGACAATTATTCTAGCTTGTGTCTGAAGGTACAGTTGGCACTCAATGCCCTTGGGATATGTACTTGTGGATTCAACCATACAGTAGATAGAAAAGAAAGAAAACACTGTACATGCTTTCAACATATATATGTTCCCTAAATGATACAACTATTTGCACAGCACTTACATTAAATGAGGTGTCAGAGAGATGATTTAAAGCATAGGGAATGAGGAGCATGGGTTACATGCAAACTCTAGGCCCTTTTATGTATGGACTCAGGCATACATATTTTGGTATCCTTGGGGATCCTGGATCCAACCACCCACAGATACCAGGGGCTAACTAAAGCTTTAAATAAAAATGAGTGGAGAGGAAGGCAAAAAATGGCTCAGCTTCTGCAAGAGCTGTTTTACAATTCTTGCACTGGAATGGAAACCAGGCAACAAGACAGAATGAATGAGTCCATTAAATAATGAGGACACAATTATTCAGTAAGCTAAAACATGGATCCAAAATATGACTAGGCAACAAAAACCAGACTCATACCTTATAAAAAAAGGCAACTGACCAAAGTTGAGTGGACTACAGTCACTGAAACAAGGGGCTCACCTTTCCCCTCACTTGTTCTTTGGTTCACTACTCTGACTTAAATAAGGGTAAAATATTATGGCATAAAGATCAAAAGAACTAAGAAACAAAAATTCATGTTATCAATTAATTTGCTTTGAAACTGTTTAACAGCTGGATAAGTTTTTCAAGTAAAACAGACAACTTCATACTAACTCAATAAACCAGTTGAACACATATGACCAGGCTCATGTCAGGGAGCTACCTTCTTAAACAGATAAGACTGAAAAAGAAAGCCTGAGCTCCTACAGCAGATGAACATATTCAGGCACAATGGCCAACAGCCTGTGCTGTTTCCTTTGCTACCATTGCATTCCATGCATCCCCAGCTTTGTGTTGCTCAACTTGCAATGGAAATCTAAATGAGTTCACTTAAATATCAACCAGTCACACTAAGGGATATGAAAAATGGAATGGATATTCCCAAGAAGCCTCAGTAAAAATCAACTGCTGCTTTGGAATGCATTATGATTTAACCAAGAAATCTTTTAACTAGTTCTATTTGTCTTAGAATGATAATAAAGCTGCTATGTAGCTATGTAGACTAAGAAGACGGTAAATTTGACAGAACTGCCTGTTGGATATTCAAAACTTGTTGTGGAAAATGATGACCCCATGATTTATAAAGCTTCAGCGATGCCTCCATTAGCCTTGTAAGACTACACAAATGAGTTCTTTTATACACACACAAGTTGGCCTTAATTATGTAGGCTACTGCAGCTTAAATATGCTCCTCTAATTACACTCATTTATTCTTTTTCCACTCTACCAAGTTATTAAATTTTCTCTTCAACTCAGAATTACCAAAAATAAAAATTACAAACTGAATTTTTTTAACTAAAAATGTAGTAAATGTTGCTTGAAAAATGAGACTTACTTCCTTTTAATGTTTTAATTAACTTAGCAGGAAAAAAAATTACTTAAGTCTCAAGAGGTCTAAGAGGTTAACATTTTTAATTACCTAAAAACTGTCATTTCTCTAAAATACAAAGATCATCAGCTCTGAAAAGGAAAATAAAATGCAAAAGGAAAAATGTATTTCATTACATACCTATTGTAATAGGGGTCAAAACTGAATCAAGGACAAATCCCTACCCTCAGAAGAAATCTGATCCTGCCTACACTGTCCAGATACTTTGACATCACCATCTTCAAAAAATCACCTCTCAAGATCTGGGTTACAGTTTCCTAAGAATTGCAGTATTTTACAAATGGTACACCACCCACACAGAAATACCAAATAAGTGCAAATAGTAATGAGGGAGGGAGAGTGGAGTACAAACACTTTGATCAGTACAGTATATTTAGGCCTGGCACCTACATTGGGGCAATGCTGATGCAAAAACATTTACACCCATTGAAAATGCTAGGCAGTGAACACAGGATCTGCCTTGATTCTTTTTAAAAAACACTTGTTCCAATACAGCTCACCTGCCACCCATACAATGTTGCATTGTAGTTATAAACAACAGGTAAAATCAACCTGGGCCAGGAAGTTATCTCCTGGTGTTCCTGAAGTGTGGGCACATTATCCAACACAGGCAATTTGAGCAAAAGATGTTCTTTCAGAAAAAGGGCATTCTGTAATTCAGCCACTGAGAGCTTCAGCAACAGGAAGACAGAACAGGAATCATGCACCTTTTCTATCATTCCATACTTTGGGGGGAACCAAGGAAAGAGAAAGGGCATGCTGTCAGCGCTCACGAAAAGGATGGTTTCTCCAGAGATTGCAGTCTCACTGGTTATCTTAAGGGAGTATTTTACAAAATTGCATGTACCTCAAAATTAAAGCCTCCGCTGCAGTAGTTTTGATATCTGGACAGCTTCTGTTCCTGCTGCCTCCCTGAAGAACATCAAGAAAACGTGCTTCCTTTAAGCCTGCACAGGCATTCAGGAACCAGAAAAGCAGGTCCCCATTAGTCTCTCACAACCACCACCGCACATTCCTCCAGAAACAACCTGAGAAACACTAACTAAGAGGGTCGCAGGGTAAAGAAACTTGCGGACACAGGTGTAGTGAGGCCAAGGAATCCGGTAATGGGAAGGGATGAGAGGATTAGGAGACTCGGTGTTGTAAGCTGAAGAGGGGGGAATTACATGCTGCTGCCAACCCTTTGGATAAATCAAGAAGAATTTCTGTGTGAGCTTTCACCAACAGGGACCCAAAGAGGCCGGTGGGCACGGAAGGGAACCCTTGCAGGACGCCTGGGACAAGGGCACCAGGTGTCCCCCTCCTGGGCAAACCGCTTGGTGGGGCGTGGAAAGGTCAGTGCCCATCGAGGTCCTCCCACCCCCACAAGGGTTGGCGGATCAGCGCGGGACAACACCAGCTGCAGACACCGTACAGGCCTCAGCAGGTCTGCAGAAATGGAGAGGGAAATAGAGACATGGACCACGAGGGTTGCAAACTGACAAAGTGTTGCAGGGAACCCGCGGCGCGGGCACAAGGGGAAGCAAGCTGGCGAGTCTGTACCTGGAGCAGCCTGGAGGTGTCTTCATAGGGAAGTTCCCCTCCTGCGCAGCTCTTGTCCGCCTGAGCTGAGACCAAGGCACTGGGAGGCCCAGGCCGCCGAGGATAGGGCAGGAATGAGAGCAGGGGAAAGCAGGGTTCTGACCCTCTCTTTTTTACCAGCTTGGAGGCACCCCATCCACGCGGACGCAGGAGTGGTGGGCGAGCAGGGTCCCTCCCCTTGCCTGGGCCCGGGATCAGCTGCTGAGTCTCTATTTCCTCCAGCCACCGGTCCAGAGCCTGGATTGAACTGCTTCTGCAGGCGTCTGGGGGTCTCACTTGAGCAGGTCCAGCGACCAGGGATCCTCTCCAAATTCCGGGCCCAACGGAGAGGGCAGAGAAGCTGCGGGAGGCACTTCCCCCAGTTCCCAGGCCCACACTCATGCCCAGCTCCTTCCAACAGGGGATAAAAAACACACTGACTTTCTGGCTTTCCCAGCCCCAACTCTAGTCCTGGTGGAGCAGGTTTGGTACAGTATGTGTAAATAAGGCTCGCTGTGCTGTGAGTTTATTTGTGACATGGTCCTTAACACATCACATCCACCATGAGCACTGATCTTCCTTAAAATGCAGATCACATTCTCTCACTCCATTTTTATGTCTAGTTTTCATTTCCCCTCATTCTCTTCACAAAGATATGCAGCCCCAAAAGTTGCTTGTATACAGAATTGGATAGCCTATTAACTATTGCAAAACCCCAGTGCATAAATGCATTTCCAACTCAGGATTCAATGATTTGAATAGGACCTTGTTGCTTCAAATAATGACAGAAGCCACAAGGAGGTAGCTCTTCATACACTGCTTGTTTAGTTTATTTTTTATGACCTTATAGATGTCACAAACGCCTTCAGAACAAAAGTAAACATGTCTACCTGATTTGCATAGACATTGAAAAGATTTTTGTCCAAGAATCAAATTTTTGCATGGACAGTTTCTGAAAGGTGGAATGGAATCTTGAGTAATTATCATAATGCTGAGTTGTGTTTAGAGAAGGATTATTCTGAGGAGTAAATTTCATATCAACCAAAAGAATAACTTCCAGCAATATTATCATCATAAACCATGGTAAATGAATGTTCCTGCAATTATTCCTGTACCTGATGCATCAAGCATCCCATCTAAAATTATTTTTTTATTTATCAATTATTATTTATTTCATATTTAATTATTCAAAGTAACAAATCATATAAAACCCATAAAATGTCTTTTATAAGTTATATATCAGAATATGTCTTCTAAGTAAATTTTGAATCCCTTATTTGTTAAACTATTTGAGCACTTACAGGTCAATTTTTGGATCTCATCTTATTTTTTCTAAAAGCAGCATTTATCAGAGTTGCTCATTTTCTGCTTCTTGGAGCAAGAGCTGGAGTTAGCCTTGTAGAATGCCCCTGAGATTAGGTCTCCTGTTCAGAACCCTCCTTTGGTAAATAAAATGAGATATATATAGTCAAGGGAACATTATTTAGTCAGAAAAAGAAGCAGAATACTGACATTTGTTACTTGGATGACCCTTTAAATTATTGCAAGTGAAAGAAAGTAGACATAAACAACCATATTTTGTTTGCTTCATTTATTTGAAATATCTAGAGGAGACAAATTTACAGAAATAGAAAGTAATTGGGAATTGAACGACCTGGGGGTGATAGCCAAAGGTTGTAGGATGATGAAATTATTCTAAAATCAGTTTCCAGTAGTGGTTGCACAACTTTGAGTGTATAGCTATTGCACTTTATGCCTTAAGTGAGTGGATTATATGGCATGTGAATTTTATCTCACCAAATCTACTAAAGGAAAAAATGGAATATTTAACCAAATGCAGTATTATGATCCTAGATTGGATCCTGATGAGAGAAAAGTAATATATTGGCATAATAAAGCTGTTAAATTTTCTAAATCTATACATGGTCTTTGTTAGTGCAGTCCTTGTAGCCTCAAATGGTAATTATTATATAACACACACTATGAAATTTGATTTCACCCCTTATGGAAGTTATTGTCTTAAGTGACAGTAAATATTTGGATATTCTATTAAAATGACATTATTGAGACAGTTATAAAAGCTTGAATATGGACAATATGTTAAAGTGATAAAAAATTCTTCTTTGGCTCCCCAGTTCATTCAGAATAAAATTCTCCCAATGTGTAGAGATCCTACATGATCTTCCCTCCCTAACCTCCTTTACCACTCCAAACTAGTCTCCCACTTTCCCTCTTGCTCCATGCCTCAAATCACCCTGGTCTCCTTATTCTTGTGGAGCAATATGGGTACACTCCCACCTTAGTTCTTATTCACTAAGTATTCCCTTCCTGGAAGGACATCCACATGACTAACTCCATTTCTCCCCCATGTGTGTGTGTGTTTTTTTTTTTTATGGTGCTGGGGATTTGAACCCAGGGCCTTGTACTTACAAGGAAAACACTCTACCAACTGAGCTATATCCTCAGCCCCTCTCCCATGTCTTTAATCTACATCTCAACAAGGGCACAATCTAAGGTTTCTCCTACACATGCACTTTATATCCTCTCTCCCTATTTTGTTATATATGTTTCTTTCTTCTAAACAGTACATGTAGTGATTAGCTTTCCATTACAGTAGCAAATGCCTGAGACAATCTACTTATAAAGAAAAAATTTTCATTTTGAATCATGGATTCAGATGTTTCTATCCGTAGTCAGTTGGACCTATCATTATTGAACCTATTGGTGAGGAAGTACATTATGCCAGGAAGTCTCTGGTGGAGCAAGCTCCTCACCCCATGAGAGTTAAAAGTGAGGAAGGTAGGGGAGGGGAGAAGAAAAGGAGAGACTAAATATCTACAATTCCCTTGAGATCATGCCACCAATAACCTAAAACCTCCCACTACAACCCACCTCTTAAAGTTTCCTACACCTCCCAAAAAGGCTAATCTGAGGTCTCTGGGAGTTATTCCAAAATCAAACTCTAGCATGACCTAACTACCTCCTAAAGAAAGCTCAGTTCTTGGCCTGTTGTGTTCATTGCTATAGCTTCAGGGCCTGAAACTGCCTGGCATCTAACAGAACCTCATTAAACCCCTTCCAGATGAATGAAGAAATGGAGTGAGTGCATGAACCAATTAAGCCTTGTTAGTTTCAGGGGATATGATGGCAAAGAAAACCAATGAAAAGCCATACCATCTTCAAGGGAGACATAATAAATACAAGGGCATCCTTGGTTCAATTCCTCGTACAAAAAAAGAAAAAAAAAGTAAAGGACATCTCACTCTCAAGGGAATGTATTTCTGGTTTCCTGAAGAATTCTTCCACTCTGCATCAGTGCATCCTCTGAGTTAGCTCATCTTTCAAAAGCAAAGCTAATGTTGCACTTGTCTCTTTGAGACAAGGTGTTCAGGTTTGCTGGCCCAGTTAACAAAGGGATTCTCCACTTTACCTAATAAAACTCCCTTAAGTTTGCACTTTGGGAATGCCTGGCAGAAACCAAGTTTTATCCATTTCAAATTTGCTGCAGTTAGGTTGACAATCTGCCCCACCATCCATGGTTATTAAATGGGAGCACTGCTTTTGAAACCATAGGACTGAGAACATGGAACACTAGCTAGAAAAGTTGTTGAGATGTGAAAGAATATTAACTTAGCCAGAATTTACTGAGCACATACAGTGTGCTGGGCACATTTCTTGGTACTAAGATGACTGTAGCAAATAGGACCTTTCATTTTAGGCTGACAATTATATTTCCATTGGGGAGAGAGCCCAGGGGCACAAGATAAGATTTGATCATTGAAGCTGTGAATACAGTAAAACAGATTAAGGTGACAGGAAAGTTAGGAATAGGGCAGGGTTCTATTTTAGACCAGATGGCCACAGAAAGCATCTCTGAGGAGATCTTTGAGATGAGGTCAATAGGAAAGATGCTGCGGAGTTATTTCCCATTTGTTACTCTCTCCAGAACTTCACATTTTATTCTGACTGCAGTAGAAAATCATACAATGGATCCAAGTATGGCAAAGGCCTGATGAGGGTTCCCTTTCCCTGGCATCTCAGTAGAAAAGTGGAGGTAGAGGAGGATCTAGAGGGAAAGTAGGTGAATCAGGGAGGAGGTGACTGCCGTGGTCACAAGAGAAGATGGTGGCTTGGACAGGGTTGGTAGCGAGAGAATGGACCAAAAAGGAAAGGTTGCTTCTTGGACCATGAAATTCAAGAGGACAGGCCAAGGGAAGTGTGGTCCCTTTCCTATAGTACTGAGGTTCCATGAATTTCAGGAAAAATGTATTTTAAAACATGTTTTTCTCATATTTCTATTTCTCAATGCTGCTCTCAAGAATTGCAGGTATCTTCAAAAACAAAGAATTGCAGAATTTCCCCAACAGCAGTACCCTTTGTATTCCTGTGGTCCTAACTAGAGTTGGTTTTGTCACCCAAATAATGAATATGCTCCAATATCTTCAATCCTCAAAATACAAACACATGAATATTCATAAGCATATAAAGACAAAAAAATAGAGCCACTCCTGGCCTTAAATATTTCCCTACTTATCCCCATTTTCTCAGTGTCTTTATCATTCACATTTCCCCGAAAAGTAGTTTACACCCCTGGATATCTCATTTGCAGAAATCTCATTGGCAACATCACCCACTACTCCATACCTAACTTTTCAAAGCATATTGGGCAGATTCCAGGTCTGTTCCCTTGACCGACTTTCTTACATATCCAGTGTGTGGCTATAGACAACACAATGCCAGAGATCACCTAAATTTTGCACAGCAAAATCAACAGAAATTTTTAACTTCTGGCCTGGATAGGTTCCAGGAGCCCCATAGATATCATAACCCAGGGATGCTTAAGTCATTCATAGCAAATGGTACAGCATTTGCATATAATGCATGCACACCCTCCTGCATGTTCTAAACCATCAGGACATTGCACAGAACACCCCATAGAACAAAAACACTATGTAAATTGTTAGGCAGTAATAACCAGGAAAATATACCTATTTATATAGTACAGATGAAATTGTTTCTGTTTTGCAGCTAAGATTGTTTGAATATGAGTATGCGGAATTGGCATATATAGAGGAACAGCTGCAACCTAAACCCCTGAGAGACATAAATATCTAAACATTTAAACTCAGCAAAAGCAGGAGGGTGACCCATAATAAAGAAAGTGGTGCTCATTTTCCTCGAATCCCAGTGCCGGAGCTGAGTCCCATGGTTGCAGCCCCTGAGACATCTGCACAATCTAGTTGCAGCTGAGGTGTGTGATGAAGTCAGGTGGACCCAGTCCATCCCTTCCTAGAGGCTGGTCTTCTGCATACCTACATATTTATTGAAAGTGGACCAGACTGTCAGTTTTCTGGGGGATAGGTAACACTCAGCCAGAAACATCTTGGTTCTGTCACTATGTGCTGCCTGATCCTGTGTCCCTAATTTTGTCCTCTTCTGTTCCTGGATTGTGAATCATCCTTTTATTTTTTTTTTTTAACTTGTACATTAAATTGCTTTGTTTGACTTGTGGAAGACTCTTCATTTAACAATGACTTTGGGATCTAAACTAAAATTTTATTAATTTCAATATAATTAGTGGTCAGTGATATATCCTTGATGTTTATAACCTATTTGCATGCTTAAAAATTATTTTTTATTGTTAACAAATGGGATACATGTTCTTTCTCTGTTTGTACATGGCGTAAAGGCATACAATTTGTGTAAAAATAAATTTACATAGAGTAATGTTGTTTGATTCATTCTGTTATTTGTTCCCTTCCCCCCACCCCTCCCACCCCTGTTTTACCTCTATACAGTCCTTCCTTCCTCCATAGTTGCCCCCTTCCTAACCCTAACTCTAAACCTAACACTAAACCTTCCCTCCCCCCATTATGTGTCATCATCCATTTATTAGCGATATCATTCATCCTTTGGCTTTTTAAGATTGGCTTATCTCACTTAGCATGATATTCTCCAATTTCATCCATTTGCCTGCAAATGCAATAATTTTATCATTCTTTCTGGCTGAGTAATATTCCATTGTATATATATACCACAGTTTCTTTATCCATTCATCAGTTGAAGGACATCTACGTTGGTTCCACAGTCTGGCTATTGTGAATTGAGCAGCTATGAACAATGATGTGGCTGTATCTCTGTAGTATGCTGATTTTAAGTCCTTTGGGTATAGGCCGAAGAGTGGAATAGCTGGGTCAAATGGTGGTTCCATTCCAAGTTTTCTAAGGAATCTCACACTGCTTTCCAGAGTGACTGCAATAATTTGAAGCCCCACCAGCAATGTATGAGTGTACCTTTCTCCCCACAGCCTCGCCAACACCTGTTGTTGCTTGTATTTTTGATAATCGCCATTCTAATCAGGGTGAGATGTAATTTTATGGTGGTTTTGATTTGCATTTCTCTTATTACTAGAGATGTTGAACATTTTTCCATATGTTTGTTGACCTTCTTCTGTGAAGTGTCTATTCATTTCCTTAGCCCATTTGTCGACTGGATTATTTGTGTTCTTGGAGTAGAGATTATTGAGTTCTTTATAGATTCTGGAGATTAGTGCTCTATCTGAAGTATGATTGGCAAAGATATTCTCCCACTCGTTAGGCTCTCTCTTCGCATTGCTGATAGTTTCCTTTGCTGAGAGAAAGCTTTTTAGTTTGAATCTATCCCAGTTATTGATTCTTGCTTTTGTTTCTTGTGCTATGGGAGTCCTGTTGAGGAAGTCTGGTCCTAAGCTGACATTTTGAATATCTGGACCTACTTTTTCTTCTATAATCTGCAGGGACTCTGGTCTGATTCTGAGTCCCTTAATCCATTTTGAGTTTAGTTTTGTGCATGGTGAGAGATATGGGTTTAATTTCATTCTTTTGCATATGGATTTCCAATTCTTCCAACACCATTTGTTGAAGAAGCTATCTTTACTACGTTGCATATTTTTGGCACCTTTGTCCAGTATGAGAAAATTGTATTTATTTGGGTTTGTGTCCGTGTCCTCTATTCTGTACCATTGATCTACCTTTCTATTTTGGTAACAATACCATGCTGTTTTTGTTACTATTGCTTTGTAGTAGAGTTGAAGATCTGGTATTGCAATACCTCCTGCTTCACTCTTCCTGCTAAGGATTGCTTTAGCTATTCTGGGTTTATTATTCTTCAAGATGAATTTCATATTTGCTTACTCTATTTCTGTTAGATATGTCACTGGGATTTTAATTGGAATTGCATTGAATTTATATATCACCTTAGGTAGTATGGCTGTTTTGACAATATTAATTCTTCCTATCCAAGAACATTGGAGATCTTTCCATCTTCTAATGTGTTCTTTAATTTCTTTCTTTAGTGTTCTGTAGTTCTCATTGTAGAGGTCTTTCACCTCTTCTGTGAGATTGATTTCCAAGTATTTTAATTTTTTTGAGGCTATTGTGAATGGGGTAGGTTTCCTAATTTCTCTTTCTGAAGATTCATCACTTATGTAGAAAAGTGCATTGGATTTATGAGCATTGATCTTGTAACCTGCTACTTTACTGAATTCACTTATGAGTTCTAAGAGTTTTCTGGTGGAATTTCCAGGGTCCTCTAAATATATAATCATGTCATCAGCGAACAGGGATAGTTTGAGTTCTTCTTTTCCAATTCGTATCCCTTTAATTTCTTTGCTTTGTCTAATTGCTCTGGCTAGAATCTCAAGAACGATGTTGAATAGAAGTGGTGAAAGAGGGCATCCCTGCCTTGTTCCAGTTTTTAGGGTGAATGCTTCAAATTGTTCACCATTTAGAATTATATTAGCCATGGGCTTAGCGTAGATGGCCTTTATCATATTGAGGAATGTTCCCACTATCCCAATTTTTTCTAGTGTTTTGAGCATGAAGGAGTGCTGTATTTTATCGAATGCTTTTTCTGCATCTATTGAAATAATCATGTGATTCTTGACTTTAAGTGTATTAATATGGTGAATTACATTTATTGATTTCCTGATGTTGAACCAACCTTGCATCCCTGGGATGAAACCCACATGATCATGGTGCACTATCTTTTTAATATGTTTTTGTATGCAATTTGCTAAAATTTTGTTGAGAATTTTTATGTCGATGTTCATTAAGAATATTGGTCTGAAATTTTCTTTCCTTGATGAGTCTCTGTCTGGTTTAGCTATCAGTGTGAAATTGCCTTCATAGAATGAGTTTTGGGAGGGTTCCCTCCTCATCTATTTTATGTAATATTTTGAGAAGTATTGGAATGAGCTCTTCTTCAAAAGTTTTGTAGAACTCGGCTGAGAACCCATCAGGTTCCGGACTTTTCTTTGTTGGTAGGCTTTTGATGACTTCTATTTCAGTACTTGAAATTGTTCTATTTAAATTGTGTATGGTCCTCTTCGTTCAGTTTAGGCAATTCACATGTCTCTAGAAACCTCTTGATGTCCTCGAAATTTTCTATTTTGTTAAAGTATAGATTTTCAAAATAGCTTCTAATTATGTTTTGTATTTCAATCCTGTCTGTTGTGATATTTCCTTGTTCATTCCGAATTTTAGTGATTTGGATTTACTCTTGTCTTGTCTTTGTTAGTGTGGCTAAAGGTTTATCAATTTTGTTTATTTTTTCGAAGAACCAACTATTCATTTTGTCATTTTTTGTATTGTTTCTTTTGTTTCAATTTCATTGATTTCAGCTCTGAGTTTAACTATTTCCTGTCTTCTACTACTTTTGGTGCTGGTCTGTTCTTCTTTTGTAGGGCTTTGAACTGTAGTGTTAGGTCGTTTATTTGTTGATTTTTTCTTCTTTTATTAATTGCAGTCTATGAAATAAATTTCCCTCTAAGTACTGCTCTCATAGTGTCCCAGAGATTTGATATGATGTTTCTTTGTTCTCATTTACCTCTAAGAAATTTTTTAATTTCCTTCCTAATATCTTCTGTTATCCATTTATCATGTAATAGCATATTGTTTAATCTCCAGATGTTGGAATAGTTTCTGTGTTTAACTCTTTCATTTATTTCTAACTTCAGTCCATTATAATCTGATAGAATACAAGATTGTTTCTCTATCTTCTTGTATTTGCTAACATTAGCTTTGTTGCATAATGTATGGTCTATTTTAGAAAAGGATCCATGTGCTGCTGAGAAGAAAGTATATTTGCTCTTTGTTGGATGGTATATTCCATAAATGTCCGTTAAGTCTAAATTATTGATTGTGTTATTGAGATCTATGGTTTCTTTGTTCAATTTTTGTCTGGAAGATCAGTCCAGTGGTGAGAGAGGCGTGTTAAAATCACCTAGTATTATTGTGTTACTGTCTATTTGGTTTCTGAAATTAAGAAGGATTTGTTTGACATACATGAATGAGCCACTGTTTGGGGCATAGATGTTTATGATTGCTATATCTTGCTGACTTATGCTTCCCTTAATCAGTATGAAATGAAATTCTTTATCCCTTCTGCCTAACTTTGGCTTGAAGTCCACATTTTCTGAAAGGAGGATAGATACTCCAGCTCTTTTGCTGAGTACATGTGCATGTTGTGTTTTCCCCATCCTTTCACCTTTCGTCTATGGGTATCTTTTTCTATGAGGTGAGTCTCTTGCAGGCAACATATTGTTGGATCTTTCTTTTTAATCCAATCTGTCCGTCTATGTCTTTTGATTGATGAATTCAGGCCATTAACTTTCACGGTTATTATTGAGATATGATTTGGTTTCCTGGTCATTTGGTTCATTTTTAAAATTTTTTTTATTTATTTATTTGACATGACTTGGTTCCTCCTTTATTTGACAATTCCTTTAGGATAATTCCTCCCTTTGTTGATTTGCTTCTTTGTTTTTCATCTCTTCCTCATGGAATATTTTGCTGACAATGTTCTGTAATGCTGGCTTTCTTTTTGTAAATTCTTTCAGCTTTTGTTTATCATGGAAGGATTTTATTTCATCGTCAAATTTGAAGGTAAGTTTTGCTGGGTAAAGATTCTTGGTTAGCATCCATTTTGTTTCAGGGCTTGAAAAATGTTGTTCCAGGACCTTCTAGCTTTTAGGGTCTGGATTGAAAAATCTGCTGATATCCATATTGGTTTCCCCCTGAATGTAATTTGGTTCTTTTCTCTCACAGCCTTTTAAATTCTGTCTTTATTTTGTATGTTAGGTATTTTCATTATAATGTGCCTTGGTGTGGGTCTGTTGTAATTTTGTGTATTTGGAGTCCTATAAGCATCTTGAACTTGATTTTCCATTTCATTCTTCAGATTTGGGAAATTTTCTGATATTATTTCATTGAATAGATTGTTCATTCCTTTGGTTTGTTTCTCTAGACCTTCCTCAATCCCAATAGTTCTTAAATTTCGCCTGTTCATGATATCCTGTAGTTCTTGTAGATTCTGTTCATGATTTCTTACCATCTTCTCTGTTTGTTCAACTTTGTTTTCAAGGTAAAATATTTTGTCTTCAATGTCTGAGGTTCTGTCTTCCAGGTGTTCTATCCTACTGGATATGCTTTCTATTGAGTTCTTAATTTGGTTTATTGTTTCCTTCATGTCAAGGATTTCTGTTTGTTTTTTTTTTCAATATCTCCAATTCTTTATTGAAATGATCTTTTGCTTCCTGTATTTGCTCTTTTAACTGTCGATTGGTGTGATCATTCAATGCCTGCATTTGCTCATTCATCTCATCATTCAGTGTGTGCATTTGCTCTTTCATCTCATCGTTTGCTTCCCTGATCATTTTAATTATGTACATTCTGAACTCCTTTTCTGTCATTTCTTCTGCCATGCTGTCATTGGGTTTTATTGATGTAACATCTGGATTTGTTTGTGGCATTTTCTTTCCTTGTTTTCTCATATTGTTCAGGTATCAGTGGAATGCTGAGATATTGCAGATTTCCTCTATTGACTTACAATGTCCCTGAAGATGTCTCTATATATCCCCTCTTAGCCTTCAGTAGTCTGAAGTCTTGGAGGAAGTTGATAATGCGGTGCTCCACAAGGAAGCTGCCTCTCTAGGAGTGGTGGCCTTCAGGTGGGGTATATTCCCTGCTAGTGGGCAGAGGTGCCTCCACTTGTTGACCAATGGTCATCCAAAGGGGAACAAGGCTGCAGGCTGAGGCAAGGCCTGTTTGGGCCTGAGTCTCTGGTTTTACCATCCTTGTGGGTAAACCTCACCCGGCAGGGAAGACTCACCCAGTGGGGAGGTCTCGCTGGTCAGTTCCCCTCCTAGAGGTTCCCCTCAATTTACAGCTACCGCCTGGGCTGGGCTGCCTTCCTCTGCAAAGTTCCCAGGGGTCCGGCCCTACCTCCTGGGCCTGGAAGCCTCACCCTTCGCAGATGAATCTCCTTAAGCTGCCCCTCCTCAGAGAATCTGCCCACAGTCCTGGAACCTTCGCTCCGCCCCTAAGCATGTCTCTGTGTGGCTCTTTCACCAAGAAGCCTCCTAAATCCTGGGACCCTGCTCTGCACCTAATCGCCTGGCTATTTGGCCCCTCCTCTGAGCAGTCACCTGGGGCCCCATACAATCGCTCTGAGTCCCAGAGACCCACCGCACACCTCTTCCTCCAGACAGCTGCCCAGTATTCCTGTGCAGTCACTAGGAGTCCAAGCAACTCACTGTGTGCCTCCTCCTCCCTCCAACCACCCCGTAGCCCTGGGCAATCACTCCAAGTCGAAGTGACCCGCCCCGTTCCTCCTCCTCCTCCAGGTTACCCCCCAGGTGTTCAGGGGAGGTCACTCTGAATGGCTCTGAATCCACGAGAACCCGCTGCACGCCTCCTCTGGGCAGCCACCTGGAGCTCTGGTGTGGCCACTCAAGACCAAGCAACCCACCATGTTTCTCCTCCAGGCAGCCCCCCGTTGTTCAGGAGTGGTCATTTTAAGTCCAGAGAACTCACCAATCGCCTCCTCCTCTGAGCAGCTGCCTGGAGCTCTAATGCAGTCACTGCAAGTCCAAACGACCTGCTGCACTCCTCCTCCTCCTCCTCCTCCTCCTCCTCCTCAGGGCAAACCCCTGTGTTCAGAAGTGGTCTGAGTCCAAACAGCTCGCCACACAGCTCCTCCTCTGGCAACTGCCTGTAGCTTTGGTATAGCCACTCCAAATCCAAGTGGCCATGCTCCTCCTCCTCCTCCTCCTCAAGGCAAGCCCTGTTGTTCAGAAGTAGTCGCTCTGAGTCCACACAGCTCGCCGCGCAGCTCCTCCTTTGGCAACCGCCTGTAGCTCTGGTATAGTCACTCTGAATCCAAGTGGCCACGCTCCTCCTCCTCCTCCTCAGGGCAGGCCCCGGTGTTCTGAGTCCACACAGCTCTCCTTTCTGCTCCTCCCCTGGGCAGCCACCAGAGCCCCAGTGGTTGTTCTGAGTCTCATCGCTGCGCTGAGCGGCCTCCTCTACGATGCTCCCAGTTTTGGAGTTCACTGCTTCAGCGGGGGGGAGGGGTGACTCACCGGGCAGCTCTACTTCACAAAGTTCCCTGCGATCCGGGACTACCGTCCCATCTGGAATGCCTCCCCAATGGGAGAGACTCACCCAGCTGCTTTGAGTTGATCCCAAGTCTCTCAATATCTCCTCTTTTGAATCCTGAGTCCTGGAGCAACATGAAATGCAGCCACCCTCTAGTCCGCCATCTTGAAATGCCCAAGAAATTATTAATATTTAAAAAAACCTTGCTTATCAGACTGTTTGTGAAACATACTATGATTTTGAAAATTTTGCCTTTTAAAAATTAGCAATATTTTACTTGAACAAGAAATTCAAAAACTAACATCATCCAAATCTTCTGAAAATAATCCAAATCTTATGAAGATTAAAAATTTCACTATTCAGGGGCTGTAGAGAGATAGCTCAACTGGTAAAGTACTTGCCTCACAAGCACAAGGCCCTGGGTTCAATCCCCAGCACCACCAAAAATAAAAAATTCACTATTCAGTTTTACAAATTCTAAGGGGAAAATAAATTTGAAACCGGAAATTACAGAAAATAATGTTGAAACTAGTCTTTGCTTTTTAGGACCCTGTTACTGACTTTGGCAAGTTTTATGCCAAATGCCATGCTAGTAGCATTTGCATTGCATGATTCATCATTTTACATGTTTTCTTATGGAGATTGGACCCAGTTCTGCGTGCATGCTAGGTGATCTAACAATGAGCTATACCTCAGTTCCTGATGTTATCTTTTAAAACAGATTCTGTGCATTTCACCTAATATCATTTTACAAATCCTAGGTACTTTTCAGATTTCTAAGTTTTAAGAACTTAAGTTATAGCACTTAAGCACCAACAGTGCAATAGAAACAACTCATAAGTTCATGAAACAAAAAAGGAAGGAATGGAGATTACAAAGGCAGTCTTGAAGCAGAATTCATTATTAAATCAGCATTCGTATTGTTTACATAAAATAAGATTACGTGCTTGATGCCCTAATGATTAAATTTAGGACAAAGGGGTTTGGGTAGACATCTAGATTAACGATGTACCCAAAAGCATCTTTCCTTTTCCCCTCATCCTGTTTCTTGTTGTTTCACTTCAGTTAGTTTAATTTGGAATCACTTTGTAATTAGCTCCTCTCTTCAAATTATATTTGCAAAACTTACTTTTTCCTAGGTTAACTTTGCACAGTTCCACTAAAATTTTTAAATTGTTTTACTAAGAAACCTAATTTCCTGTTTATGTAATTTCATTTAAATAGTTGTTACTAATATATCCATGTAAAGTTATTTTTGATGTTTTAGCTAATCATAAATAGTTCTATTTAAAGATATTTTATTGATTAATGTCAGAAGAATTTAGATCTTGTTTAAATCATGATATTGTGCAGAACTTTTTGTAAATATTGTGCTAATATAAAATCAAGAAAAAATATGCTTCCAGTCAAAGTAAGGGCAAGATACTTCAGAAATCTCCTAAAATTAAAAAAGCAGTCAAGAAATAATAGATGAGTAAATATTTCCTAAACATAGAACCACACAAACCTCTACCAAAAACACTAGACTATTTCTCCAAGATGTGGCTATGATCTGCACAGTGCTAGCAATGCCTAGGAGGCCATGGTTTTGATGGATTGTGTCTGCATGACATACCAAAAGTGCAGGTCTGAGTGGCAGCTCATGTGGATGTCCTTTCCTCAGACTATTATTATAGGACCATGAAATTTGATGGATAAGGAGCATGTCATAGATGCAAAGTGCACTTTGTGATTTTGTGTCTCCAAGCAGCCTGAATATGTTACACTTATTCCTCTGTGGTTTTCTCTCCTACCATTCACACTCAGGATGTTGCATCTTGGTGACTGATCTGCATGTCAGCAATTTCTCTTACATACTTTGCTCTCATCAATGACATTAGTATATGCTATTACCCCCAAATCACTTTAGCTCATCATATTGACACATTTTGCACATCACACCTATAAGTCCAAGGTCAGTAAAATAGGTCCAATCCAAGATCTTGTCCATCACTGACACTGAGAACAGCCTCATGCCTGCAAGAAGAACTTTCCTTTTGGAGACTGAGTGAAAAATCATGAGCAAAGGAATATCTCTCTCCCTTAATTCTCCTTTTCATTCATATTGACTGAAAAAAGAACAGTATCACTGAGGGTCCTCTAAAAGGAAAAAAGTTTGAAGAAAGGACATGATAAGAATAAAAAAAATTTAAGAAAAAAATTATATTTTGACACTTATTAGGGCTTTTAACCCTTCACCCTCCCAGAAAAAAAGACAATGGAAAATCCTCTGCCTTTATATTCTGACAGTATGACCCAGCGCTGTCTGCCTCACAGACCTGGAGGAGGAAGAGAAAATCAACAAGACAGTAGCTTACTAGACATTAGAAAGGCGAGGTCAGCAGGTAACTACATACCATTTTTGTTCCACAAGTCATTTTTGTGAATATGAAGATGTGCCCTTGAGGTCCCAGTGTGGAGGACTCCTAAACTATTTATGGGGCTTAGACACCTGGATGGTTAATATTCTGAGTGTACCTTTACACAAGGGATTCATTGCACTAACCAGAATTCTCAGGGGTATATCTATGCATGTGGCATGCAGCTCCTGGGAGTTTTTTCATGAGGGCCATAAAAGAAGAATGGTATACAATGCTAGAATCCTCAGGAGATTGTAGTGAACCTGTTGTATGGAGCTCTCTGGTGACTATGGATGAGGTTTGTAGAGAAAGAATGGGCTGCACTACACAGAATATTGAGTGTGCCTTATGAGCATGTGAATTGCAGCTTCTGAAAGCCTTTGGCTGATGACTGAATTAGAAGGTTGAGTAATACTGCCCAGATTTCTCAGGGGTGTGTGGTGAGTATGTGGCCTGCACCTTCTAGGAGTCTCTTCATGGGGCCTGCTGGAGAGATGGACTGCAATGCACAGAATCATCAGGGTCATGCGGTGAGCATGTGTCCTGCACTCCCTGGGGTCTACAGGTGATGCCTGCAAATGAAGGGTGGTCTACACTACCCAGAACTTCGGGGTGCCTTATGAACATGAGGATTGCTGGTCCCTAGAGCATCTGGGTGAGGCTACAAATAAAGTATAGGCTGCATTAGCCAGAAACATATGGAATTGTGGGAGTATGTGTCTTGAAGCTCCCTTGATACTCTGAGTGAGGTTTGCCCAGGATCTTTTGGTAACACTGCCCATAATCCTAAGTGGTGCCTTATGACCATGTTGTCTGCAGCTCCCAGGAGCCTCTACATAAGGGCAACACAGGAGTAACGGGCTGCACTACACAGATTCCTTGGGAGTGTATGGTTAGCATGTGCCCTACAGATCCCAGAAACCCTGGGTTGTGGCTGCAAATGAAGAATTAACTGCACTAACCAAAATCCTAAGTCTTCCAGATAAGTATGTCACCTGCATTTCCCAGGAAACTCTTAGTGAAGGCTTCCAAGAACGTTTGGTTCCACTATCTAGAATCTTCAGAGGTGTGGGGTGACCATTTGGCCTTCAGCTCCCAGTAGCATCTGGGTGAGGTTTGCAATGGAAGTGTGGGCTGCAGTAAACATAATTCTCTGGGTTCCTGGTGAGCCTCTATCCTGAAGTTCCCAGCATCCTCTGGGTGAGGCTGAAAAGAAAGGATGTGTAACATTGCCCAAATATCTCAGTGGTGTATGGTGAGCATCTTGTCTACAGCTCCCTAGAACTGCTGGGCTAAGGCCTCAGGAAAAAGGGGACACTAATCAGAATCCTCAGTGTGCCTGGTAAGACTGTGTCCTGCAGCTTCCTGGAGCAGGAAAAATAAGCTGCACTATATAACACTAGGGCTTTCTGGGGGTGTGGGGCCTGCAGCTCCATGGATTTTCTGGGTGATATGTGTCCAGTAAAGGATGGTTTACCCTGGCCACAATTCTCAGGGGTGCCTTATGAGCATGTGGTCTGAGTTTGCAGGAATGTATGCATGAGAGCAGCAGAGGAGATGTACCACAATACCCAGAATCCTGAGAGCAGTGTAGTGAGCATGTGGCTTGCACGTGGTTATATTTTAATTTTTTCCACATCTTTCATAAGATTTTCCATTACCTTCCTCTGTTCTGAAATATTCCTCACAGTGGAAGAACCAGGATGGGTTTAACTTTCTTCTACATTGCACATTTAGGATGTATGTAGTTTTTCAGCACCTTGGATCATATTGATGCCAGCAGCTGGCCACCAAGCAATTTTCTATCCCTCCTTTTGTCCTGCTTTCCCTGCTCCATTCCTTCTTGCCTTCCTTCTTCCTTCCTACTACCTCCCATATCTACTCACCATCCACCATCAACAGACTCTAATATAGGCATTGGGCAAAAGTCTGTATAAGGCCAGCACTGGCTTAAGAAAGTTCACTTTCTGGAGAAAATGAGGCAGTTTTTAAGACCTTAGGTTTAGACCCAGCCAGTATGCTAGAGATGTTTGTTGAAACATAGGGTGTGGCAGGGCTGTGCTCCCAACTTGGGCTGTGGGGAGTAGTTTGCAAGGGAGAGGGTCCTTGGGTGCTGAGGACTGCCCATGTCCAGGACAGAACCCTAAGTGTGGGGTGTGTGCCTGTTTTCACTTCAGATCACCTCTGGGCAACCATCCACTGTGTCAGAGTAGAACCTCTCTTGGTAGGCAGGCCATGGTGCCCCCTTCATCCCAGAAGAACCTCCAGGTACATTCCAACTGTTGCATTTATCCTGCGGCTGTGCAGGCCTCCAAGGTGGTCTCCACCCACTTCTTGCTCCATAGGACCTACTTCTGATTCTTTGTTATTTTCTCATGGTTAAGTCATGGTACTTCATTGCTCAGGACTCTTGAAGGAGAATGTGAAACACAATTGAACCCAGCTCCAGGGCTCCCCTCAACCAGACCTTCCTGAACCTAGGGACAGGGCAACCTGATGGTCACCTGGGACCCAGTGATCAAGGTGAACCTTCCTACACTCCTTGTGACAGGCAAGGAACATTGTGAATGCCTGAAATTACCTTGACTCACCCCAGGATTTAAAATCAGTGTGTGACCCAGACTTCTGAGACCCTTACCTTTTCCCTGCCCCACACTCCAACACCCACCCTCCATTCTTACTGCAGAGCCTCTGGAATTTCTCCAACATGCAGCAGGACCCTGAGCTTCTCCCATGCTGTCCTCTGGAATAATCCTGTCCCCAATTTCCCCAATTTGCTTTACCAATTTCTGAAATTCCTTCAGGACACAGCCCAGCTGATCAACTGTAGGGAACACACCCCTGAGTCTGCACAGCATCCTGTCCTCTCTCTGCTTAGCAGGCTGGATGATATTTGTGTGGTATTCCTCCTTCTCCCTTGTTAGCTGTGGCTCCTGAGGACCTACACTGCTTGGTGTTCTAGGCTCCTAATTATGGTTGAAGTTCAATAACTATTTGAGAAAGAAACCATCAGCAGGAATGGGAGAGTCATGTCTCCAATTAAAGTTGAAATGTGGAAGATGCATCTTGTGATGACATATTCTTTGGATGATCCCTGGGCAGAGGAATGGCTCAAAAGCAGGGAAACCCTTCTCCTATCAGATGACAGGAGTCGAAAGACTCACTCCCAGTGCACTTCTCTCCAGGGATCATGGACCCCATCTGCTGAAGTGATTGACCCCAGACATGTAGGGCTCCCTGATGTTGTCCACTAAATGAAGGATACTTATAAAAGTCAGGGATGTTTACTGACAGCACAGTACAGGTGACCAGCCACACACAGGTGCTGCAGGTAGCTGTTAGGAGGTGTTGTGTTCTCAGGTTGGCTCACACTGTAACTGCTCAATACAAGGGCTCTTCCCCTGTGTGACACAGGCACAGAGTGGAGGAAAGAAATTGGTTAGAGAACACTGGCCTGAGGTCAGTTTGCTTCCAACCTCTGAATACATCACAAAGGTTCGGGATGTAACTCACAGATCAGCATGTCTCTGGAGAAGTGTCTAACCTGTGCTTGGATGTCAGGAAGCCTTCTAGGACATGGGACTTCTGCCTTTCACTAAGGTGCTATGAGAAGGTCACTGTACCCATTCTGACAGTCTACTCTGTCCTGAAATTCCACAGTATGGATGCATCCTCTCTCTCTGTAAACCCTGCTAGAATACAGTGGTCTGGCAGTCTTTGCCTGAAACCCATCAGTCATTTGTACTTATGCATTGAAATTATGCACTCATAACCTCAGATTAGTCTCTCATTTCTGGGAGTAGGGAGACTCTGAAGATGATTTCAAGTCCCAAATCAAAGTCACCACTTTCCCCATGTAATTGTTCCACTCCAATAATTCTGGATCCATGGCAAACCAGAAATCCAGTGATCCTTACCATATGATGCTTCTTTATTTTTTTTCTCCTAATATTCTACTTTTATTACTCCAATTTTTTCTCTGTTTTCATGCAGTTTCTTATTTCTTTTCCTACTCCACTGCTGCTGAGCATGAAGGACAATGCAGGTACATGTTCATGGGCTTCTTTAACATGAAGCAACAATAAACAGGACAAAGACAAACAACAGGAATGCTCACTTCGAATCTCCCTCTGTTCAGTAGCTGCACAACTCTGAGGAGGTCACAGCTCTGTGCTCTCTCTTCAGAAAAGGGGAATCTGCCAACCCATAAGGGAGTTGTGCAACACAAAAGTGGTACCACCAGTATGTCTGGACCTAGAGGCCTTCCCTCCAGCCCCTCTCCATGGGTCTATGGGTAGCAGGTAGCAATCCACACAGCTGCTTTGCCATGCAGATTACACTCTTTATTTTCCACTCCAGCCAATCTTATCATTTTGCTTTTCCCTTGGCTTTAATTCTGCCCCTAGAACAGTGATCTCAATTGAATTTCAAGGAGTCTGCCACTTAGGCTAATCTTGAAAATACAAGTGCCCTTTCTGATCAATTTGTGAAATTTCAATGGAAATCCTACAACATTAGAATAAGTCTTCTCCAAAACTCAGAGTCTTGTTCCAATGCACCATTATCTCCAGGTCCATATGCAAAAGTGCTGTTTCTTGGTTCCCATTGCAGAGCTCCTCAAGAGATATGGAGACGTGGCCTGGAATCCAAGTGTTCTCCCAGTACTCCTAGTGACAAGACAGGAAAGCACTCATCAGCTCCATTCACAACAGTAGGATTATATTTCTTTCTGGCCATTGAGACTCTAGGAAGTTACTTTCCTGAATGCCCATCACTGGTCACTGGTAGAGACAGAATGAAACCAAAGTTGGATGTGCCAAGACCCAACCCTCTCTCTGGTGCCCTCACCCTCTCAATTCTAAGAGTTCCCACCACCTAACAAAGTGACCCTAACCATCCCAGAATCTGCAGGCAAGAAAGTAAAATAAGTGTGTGTGTTTGTGTTTGTGTGTGTGTGAGAGAGAGAGAGAGAGAGAGAGAGAGAGAGACACAGAGAGACAGAGAGACAGACAGACAAAGACACAGATACATATAGAGAAACAGAGGCTGAGAAGTCCCCCTCTTCTCCTCTCCATCCTGTTCTCTTTATATTCTCTCCTATTTAAAAACTCACCATAGTGCTGAAATGCCTGATATGTTCTCCCTAAATTCCTAACAATGCAGCCCAGTTGAGTGTAATACACAGGTAATCATTTAAACATTAGCCACATCTGAAAGAGGAATGAATGTAATGAGGTCCGGGTTGAGTGCTGTTCAGAAAACAGAGGTTCCAGCAGAAGCAGGGCTGAAGCTCCTGCTCATGGGACCAGTTGTGACTTCTTGGGTGAGCTGCTTGTCCTCTGGGCCCAACTTTCCTCCTTAGAATTAGAAGAACATTTGAATGCTCCTCGGATCACAAAAAGCATCGTTTGCTCTGCTGGAGCTCCCCCTGGGGCAAGCTACATCCCCACATACCCTTATGTAGTCTCACATATGTTATGATGAAGGCCCTGAAAGGTTCTGAAGGGAAGCATCCAGAAAATCTTCTCATCTTTCACCTCCATATCCACACATTTCACCTCCATCTCTGCCATTTTCTTATCCAGTGTTCTCCTCTTGGGATGCATCACCATCAGACTCACCAGTTGGCTATTCAGAGCTGATTTTCTGTCTTCCTGCTTCAAGACAGGATCCACAAGAGCAAGGCCAATTTGCTTTCTGCTGATTCAATGGTGCCCAGAGAGCATAGTCATAATTTAACTGCAAATGTAAGCATTCCTCTTCCTTTCAACACTTAAGCAAAGACAGACAACTCATGCAAGCACATCACACACGCCCTCACTAGCACAGACTCAGGAAGACAGGTCCTCAGGTTTTGGAGGACACAGACTGAGGAGCTATAAAGAATGCACAGTTCTGTTTGATAGAAGTACATGTCAGAGAGAAGTTCAAAAAGAAAAACTTGTCTTTAGCCAGATGCTCAAGTTCTTTCACCATGGCAGATGTGGATGGCAGGAAGTCTATATGTCCCTGTGCAGGATGCTCACTTCTCTCCCCAAGAATCCCCTCTCCTGCAGTCTTCCCAGATGGCTTCTCTGCAGTCCACTGCATGACACCTCCCTTTGGGACCTTACTCTTCTGAACACATCAGGGACTCTTCACTGGGTGCTGTGTCAGGCCTCTGCAGTCCCTTCACATGTGCACAGTCACTCTTCCCTCAGATTGAAAACTTTCAAATCCCAGGAGAAGGGCTAGGTTATGAAAATGAAATTACTTTTGATTACTCAGTTACTGAAAGACTATTTGGGAATAGAATTTTTTTTCCTAAGTAAAGAATGTCCAGGAAGTTCTGAGACATGCAAAACTATACATAATGATGCCTCTTTACAGATGAAAATATCTGGACCTCAAGAGAAAAAGCCAGGGTCACATTTCTGCCTCTCTGCACTCCTCCATCACATCAGGCCTCCTCTGCAGTCTGTGCATGTTTTATTGCTCTGTGTTCACCCTTTGTGCTCTTGGTCACCCTGCTATTGGGATTCAGTCCAAAGAATCTGACTGGCTCCCACAAATGTGGAGAAGGCATTAAAGGCAGGAATTGCTCCTCTGAGGTGCAACTGCAGGCCTCCTGGTGTTCCCTGCCTCCGTCATTTTGAAGTCTTTTTCTCTGGTTCCTCAGTATTCCCTGAACAATGTCCTCAGAGCCAAAACCCCAAAGAGAGAAAGGGAGCCACACCTCTCAAGGCCCATGGGTATGACATAGTTGGCAGGGCTAACAAAGCAGTTGTGAGCTGGAGGCTGTGGTGCAGTGATGGGTGTGGCTTGGCACCCTCCTGGATGCTCTTTGCCAGGCCCATGGTAATGAATCAGGGTGCAAGGCCATCTTTGGGCATTTGCTGGCTCAAGGGTGGATGTGAGGGAGATTTAGAACTGCATGTGCAGCCAGGACAGGATGACGAAGGAGAGGCAGGGTCAGGTTTAGGTCCAGACAATAAGAGTAAATATGATTCACCAAGAAGTTAACTACCTAGCTGACAGAAGTGTTTGTGGATATGAAAGGGGAATCCAACAGAAAGACCAAGATGCATGGTGTTATGGTTTGGATGTGAGGTGTCCCCCAAAAGCTCACATTTGAGACAATGCAGGAAGATTCAGAGGCGAAAGGATTGGGTTTTGAGAGTCTTAACACAAACAGTGAATTCATCCCTCAGGGGATGTGGTAAGGGATGGCTGGATCAGGTGGAAATTGGGGCATGGCTATGGGGTATATAATTTGTATCTGGAGAGTAGAGTCTCTCTCTGCTCCCTGATAAGGCAAGCTGATTCCCTCTGGCACAATCTTCCATCATGATGCCCAGCCTCACCTTGGGCCCTGAGGAATGGAGCTGACCTTCTATGGAGCCATGAGCTCTCAAATAAGCTTTTCCTCCTCTATAATTGTGCTGCTCAGATAATTTAGTCACAGCAGCAAACAAGCTGACAAGAATACATGGGCTTGGTGGTTTTAGTGAGTGACAGTATGAGGAGTGTGGAGGGGGTGGTGATAGAAAGAGGAAGAAGCCTCTTAAGAGAACAAGTCAATAATTTTTCTGTTGACTACTCTGCTCTTGGTAAGAGTCTGTTACTTTGCTATCTTTGCTTTGCCATAAACATGCTGCTTGTTTGTTACATTTGTACCCTGTTCTTCATTTCTCTTCTGAGTTTAGCCTCAGTACCAAAGGCAGGAAGATCCCCTGAACCCTGGAGTTGGGGCCAAAGAAATAACACAACACCCCCTCCCCCCACCACCTAAAAACAGTAGTTGAATGCAGGCTTTGGATGCCACAGTCAAAGGAAGTCAAAGGTGCAGGGCCTCTGGAAAGTATTTTCACAAGGGCTCAAGAACACGATGGGTGGGCAAATAAAATGTTTTAATCAGTAATCTCTGGCCTAGGGATATTTTATATGTTGAGTAAATGAAAAACAAAAAAGTAACCGATTTCATATCAATTAATTAGAGTAATAAAATGTGTTGTGCTCATTTCAACTTAATAATGTGGGTACTTGGATGTTCTAGCTCCTAAATTCATTCGTAGTTAATGCAACCATGTTTCCAGGTTTCCCAGGAAGGTTTGCCTTCTGAGTGAAAAATTTACAGATAGTGATTCCCCACCTGTTTTTCACTAAGTCAGGGTGACTCCAACAATAGGCTGAGTCAGTGATTGACCTGACCTGCCTCAACCCAATTCTGTCTTTCTGTTTTATTTTCCCATTCCTTAAAAAGAAGCCTAAAGATAGAAGACCAAAAAAATGTTCTCTTATAAAAAAATGAAGAGAAACAAAAAGCAAACATCCATTCATTAAGTTATATTTCCCAGGGGTATTCAAGGTGTAACTATGTGACCTAAGTAATGTATATCTGCATATCTAACTTATTTTGGGTAGAGATTTTCTCATAGTAAAGAAGAAGATAAGATGGCATTATTAGTGTCAATGTGATCTTTCCATATCTTAGTTGGGACATTGCTGCAAGTCTTAGACAGAAATAGAATGCTCAACAAGGAATGTCAGTTATTTCCTATAGGAGACAGAGAACTAGTATGTAAAGGAAATTAACAAAATTATACAAGGCTATGTTCCTTGTGCCAAAGGCTCAGCCTTTGGATAAGAATCCACTGAGCCAGGGCTGGCACATAGAAACACTGCTTCCTGCTGCCATCCCTTGTGTCTCATGTCTCTATTCAAATACACTACAACAATTTCAGTTGGGCTGCTACCCGTCACTGTTCTGAAACACACCATTGGTTTGAACTCCAAATCACAGCAACCCAAACCTTAACCTAATTATAACAAGCTTCCAGGGGCCAATCCTTGACACCATGGTGTGTTAATGATTTCTTCAATAGGAACATGTACTGCATTCAGATCCTTCCTGAGTGCACAGTGCTTGACTGTCTCTGCCTAAGGGTTTTCCATGAGCCTTGCACACATTTCTTTCCCAACAGACTTGGACTCAATTTTAGGGTCAGCTCCAGGTGCCCAAGCCTTACAGCTTCCAAGACACTGCATCATACATTTTTGGACAGTGAGTGTTGACTGATGCACCCCTCACAGGACAGTGCTCAATTCTGGACAAAGGCATCCCCTTGCCAGGGCCTGCAGGAGGAGAACAGGGCTAGTGAAGCCTGGCAATGGGAGGGGGGTTGACCAGGTCAAGCTTCCACCTTCCTGTGGCACCATTCAGGTCCCACATCTCTAGCCCCATGTGGACTGGCCACAGTGTGGATTCTTTGCTGTGTTCACAACATGCTCTTCATTCTCTGCATGTCTGGCACCTCTTCCCTGGTCTGGCTGGAGACCACATGTGGAAAGGTTGGGCACCATGGGAGGATTCAGGCAGGAGCCTTGGATGGGGTGTAGGGAACAGGCCTGGCAGGAGCCTTGGAAGGGCACCTGTGGTGCAGAAAATAGAACCTTTCTAAGTACAGATGTTGGGCTTCAGCTTGGAGAACTGCACCAAGAAAGGTAGGGGCACTGGACTGTGTCTGCTTCAGTCAGGTAGCTCAGCAACCCACTGGCCTCTGGTCTCCCTTCACCCAACATGCCCTCAGTGTATAGTCCAGGAAACATTTTCTTTCCAAATTTTAAGAGTCTTATCCAACCTGCACCCAGCCCTGCCTCCCACATAGCTGCTGGTACTGTGCAGGAGGAACCTGGGATCCTGAGAGGTCTCTGTCCACCTCATACTCCAAAACTGTCTCTTCCTTCCAAATTTTCCTTAGTTCATTTACAACAATTTTTAGACACTTAATTTTGGCTCGATGATATATTTCTTTAACTACTGATATGTTGTTGACCTTTTCTCAGTTGTTAAACAACATAATCCCACCAGTTTTTTCCACTTAATTCTGCACTGACTGCAGCTCTTCACTGCACTAGTGGGAAATTATCTACATTTCTTATAGGCAGACTTCCATTACTCAATGTTCCTTTATCTCTAATAATCTTTACAGGAAAGCCTTATGCCCTTGCTGCATTTGTTGCCAGTTATAATCAAAACTCCTATATAATAGAATGGTTATATTCTCCTCAATTTTCTGGAAAAAGTCTTCTCCCTTATGCTGATATGTATGTTCATTTGTTCTCAGATGATCACAATCCTATTTTATGTCTTATAGTATTGGATATTTATGTACTTTATCTTATTTGTGGAAAGACTTTACATTTACACTATTTGCAATTTTCTTCATATTATCTAGCTGTCTTAACTGAATTTTTTTTTAGCGTCCATTGCTTTACATACACCTCCAGATGAATGTCTTTTTTTCCATGGGTCAAGTCTCTCATGCTCCTTTTTCTATAATCTTCTCCATTCCATTTTCCAGTGGGATTACTGTCCACACAGACAGAGGAAAACAATGGGGTGTGGTATCTATATTCACTGATAAAAAATGGACTGATTATTACACATTGCCTCAAGCTTCTCCTAAGTAAGTAAGCAGAATTAGCTGCAATTATTTTGGCTCTTCATATGTTTCCCACTGCCTTAAACATCATTATAGAGTCTCAGTATATAGTCAAAATGATGCCTCATATTTCCTGATATTTTGTCACCTCATTTGGACTCTAATTTGTTATCCCTGTTTATCACTCTTCAATCTCTTTTACAGGATTATTCAACTCCATATTTCTTGCTCACATATGTAGCCACACTAAGATTCCTGGACCACTCACTGAAGAAAATGCTCATGTTGATGCTGCTATGAAATCATTTTATCCTCTTTTCAGATGCAGTGAAATCACACAATTTTTTCATCAAAATACTCACTCCTCAATAAATACCTTTTTGATTTCCTCTCAAGAGGCCTATTTTATTGTTAATAATTTCTCTCATTGCACACTCTTTGTTCCCCTGCTTGGAAAACTGTAAACCTTTGAGGTTTACATTCTAATGCTCTTTGGCAGATGAATGTAACTCATTTTTCTTCTTTCCACCCCTAATCCTTTTCACATGTTACCATAGATATATCCTCAGGTCTTATATGGACCAATGCACATTGTTCAAAGTAGGACTCAGACTGTATCTCTCATGTGCTCCTTTGCATTGCTACCATGGGTAAACCTCATCATTTAAAACATGACAATGCACCTGCTTATACTTCTAGTGCCTTTGCTCAGTTTTGTAATCAATGGAATATAGTTATAACCCATAGAATTCCTCAATCTTACTGGACAGACCTTAGCTGAATGTACACATCAAATGCTTAAAATGTACATTTAAAGCAAAAAGTTCACAATCCAATTCCCAAATTTTATTTGACCTTGGATAAATATACCCCTGATTCAAAGAAGGAACTTCCAATAAGAAAAAGATGTTCAAGAGACCCTCTGTCTTTGAATCATCTAGTAACTTGGGGGGGGTTATAAAGAATTTAACAACATCTACTCAACAACTTCTCATCTAAATGTGTTTAGAATATACCCTGGAAAACTTGATTGTAGCTGTTTGCCAAACTTACCCAAATTTCTACAAATAAGCTTACTATAATTGTGCTATTTCTCTGTTTTTATATCCCTGTTAGGGGTGCCTTCATATTTATCTGAAATTGGTAATTCTTCTGAAGTTTGTATCATCAAGCTATTCTTGATAATAGGGCTGCTATGGATTATTTGCTGTTACATAATATAGGACGCCAAGATTTTAACAATAAGTGTTTTCAATTTAGCTGATAATAGTAAACCCATTCAAAGGGAATTGGATTATCTTAAAGAGACTGTAAAGAAACTTGTGAGATGATGGTGGTTGAGATTTATTAGATTGGTTAACCCCATGGCTGCCAAATTTTACATGGATCATCAGCTTTTCACTGGAGGATCTTTACTGATACTTGTCTTATTATGTTGTTCTTGTGTTTGCCAATGTTTGCCTTGCTTTATCCCTCAACCATTCTTAAACAGGAGAACAGTAATGTCTATTCAAAAAGCCATACACAACAAAAAAGGGGAGTTGCAGGGATTTTAGGTCAGTCAATGTACAGAGGAGCAAAAGTCATTTGAGTTGAGCAAACTCCTTAAGACAAAAGGCACTCTGAATGACTTAGAAATGCTCTGCAACTCCTCTGTCCTTGAGGCCTGGAGACATTATCTTATTACAAAACCTTTGGTATTAGTGGACTCTGAGAAGCAAGTAATTTATGTAATCTGCTCAGTTTCTAATATAACTGTACTATGTAACCTAGTGTAATTTGATAAGACCTTGGAATAGATAATAAGAGTGGACTGACTTTTCAACAAAAACCACTTCTTGCTCTTCACCATCCTGTGTACTTTCCTCTTTATTAGCTCTCCCCTTAACCCTTATTGCTGGGCTCCAGTTAACCTTTACTTACAAGTGTTGGAAGTGATATTCTTCAATTATGTTATTAGATTGTGTGAGCATATGAGTATATACCAATAAGAATGTGGAAAAGAGGGGAAAATAAGTCTAATTAAAAATGTGCAAACAATTTGAAAAAAATATTTCTTCAAAGACAATAACTGTGGCCAACAAGCACCTGTTACCTATATACTTTGCTGGTGGGAAAGATGCTAAACATGATTAGTCATTAGGGAAATACAAAATAAATCCACCACAAGAAATGACTCCATAACCACTAGGATTGGTATGACTAAAAAAAATGAATTGTAAACAAAGTTACGATATGACCCAGAAATTCTATTTCTGTACATATACAAAATTAAATCAAAAACACATTGTACACACACACAAAACCCACTAAAACTTAAGGATGAATAATCATAGCATGTTTACAGACAATAGCCCCAAATTGGAAACAACACAAGTAAACACACACTAGTTAATAAATGGATAAATAAAATTTGGTGTATTTGTAGAAAATAGTATACAGTCAAAAAAAAATCATGATTCAAACTGTGAAATGAAAACTCTTGAAAAAATATCCCATTGTGAAAGAAGCCGGTCATAAACACTTCATACTGCATATAATAATGACTTACATAAATGTTCAGAATTGGCAAATCCATACACATGCAACACAAAGTAGCAGATATCAAAGGATGGAGGTAAGGAGGGGCTGGACGATATAACATTTCTTACTGAGGTGATAAAAATATTCTAGAATTAAGAGTTGAGAGTTAGTTTCTTCTTTCTCCTTACCATCCCAAGCTGCAAACTCTTTTCTTAGCATAGGTTTCTCCCACCCCTGGCCACCGAGTGATATGGCTTTGGCCCTTCTTCCTTTCCTCCCTCCCATGTCCTCCCCTCCATGAGACCTATAGGAACCCAAACCTTGGTACCTAGTAAACATTGAGAGCATCAGAGAGAACCAGCCACATGAATACACCCAATCCTACTTTAAATAGTGAAGGTCCCCAGTTCTCCCGGTCCCAATGCTGACATCATACTTCTTAATTGACACACCACATGGATCAAAATGAGGGAGCTGAAACCTAACCTCATGTGTGCCCACTGTGTGGGGTATTTCATCCAGTAGTGACCACCATCATGGAGTACTTGCATTTCTTCTGCAAAACATTCATCCATTGCTACATGCAGACCAACAAATACTGCCCCATGTAACATGCACAGTTTCATAAATCCTGACTGCTGCTTAGTATCAGATGAAAAAATAACTCTTCAAGACCTTTTCTATAAATTTGTCCCTGGAATTTTTAATGGTGAGATGAAATGGTGATGGGATTTCTTTTTTTTTTTTTCTTTTTTTTTTTTTTTGGTGCTGGGGATTGAACCCAGGGCCTTGTGCTTGCAAGGCAAGCACTCTACCAACTGGTAGAGCCTGGTGATGGGATTTCTACACAGTTCACCTCCTCATAGATGTCCCCAATGGCTCCAGTGAGGCCATAGACAAGGTCTTGAAGAAGAAGGCAAAACTGAGCAAAGATTAGATTATCAGTCTCCTCATGGATTGCTAAAAGATGTAAGGAAACAGAAGGATCTCCTGTGGAATGGAGATGGGGACACGGAGAACACAGGGATGTCCTTCCTTTGATGACCAGCTGCCATGACTATTATGCACATCACCAAGTTCATTTGCAAGAAAATGGATGTACCCAGAAAATACAAGATGGAGGTTCTTTAAGAGGACAAGCACCTGAAGGAATACTACACCCTCACAGACACTGCCTACATCTATCACTGGCAAATGATTGGCTCTCTCCCTCCCAAGCACCATGTCATTCTGGACAACTCATCCTGCCCAAAGTGCCTACTCCTTCCAAGGGCATCAGCATCAGTGGGGCATCAGAGTGCAAGTTAGTCAGCAAGAAGGCTCCTAGATTTGCCTCACTGCCAACCACTTCCTCCTCCCTACACAGCCCTGCCACTCCTTCTCATGGCTCTCCCAGTTCCCCCAACTCCCACTCCTGCAGCCCCACCCTACCTCCCTCGCTCCCCCTTCAACAGCCAGTGGGGCCATCAGAGCTGTCAACTGGGGTGACTCAAACTGCCTGCACACACCCTCCTCCACCGGCTGGGGGCAGAGAATGAGTGTCAATGGAGCTCCTGTGCTTCCCAACTGAAAGAGATACTTTTCCTTCTTTGCAGCCACCTCTCCACTCCTTTCACATTCTCTGAGCCCTTTATTTTCACCTCTTCTGGCATCCCCATCTCCTCCCACCATAGAGGTGAGAAGTGGGCTCCATAAATAAATCTATATATGTGTACATAGGAAAAACAAAAGATACATACTTGTTTTCTATGGGCTAACCAGATTGATTTAAATGACATAGGGTTGGGGGAACTCACTGTGTGTTTTTCTTTTTTAGGGTGTCTTGTGTAATTTGCTCTGCTCTTTGGGTGTTACCTGGAGGTGAACTCAAGGGGTCACATGGAGACTGGGTAAAACCCTCCCCATTTCTCCATGTGCTTCTCAAGGAAGATGGGGTGTTGGGGGACCTCACAAGCCCCCAAAGCTTTAGACATAGCTCTACCTGGTTGTGTACTGGGTCCACCATTTTTCCCTACCCATCTTTGCTGTTGTCCTGCCCCTACCCTGCCCCCATTGCTGAATGTTGAGGGAATTTTGAAAACATTGACTTTCACAAGTACAGTTTGTGCCCTGGATTTGAGGAGCAAGTAGGTATCACAGAAGGCATCTCACTCATCTTCACATACAGTGCAAAAGACTAGACAGTTCTGGGGGCTGGGGAGATAGCTCAATCAGTAGAGTGCTTTCCTTGCAAGCACAAGGCCCAGGGTTCAATCCCCAGCACCCCCCAAAAAAATAGACTAGACAGTTCTGCTGCCTTTTTCCTGTCTGTGTGACCTTTTTCTCATTTATCTTGTGGAAAAGAAGATTCAGGCACAGGGGATTCCAGCCCTGGAAAGTCCATATGAGCCTTTATTAATGTGAGGTGATTCACCCACTCCTGCCCCTACCCTTTTCCAGGACCTTTACTAGCAAGAATGCTGGTGGGTGAAGCCTTACTTAGGAACCCAGGGTGGAGAGGCAGTGATGAGTTTGCCCTCAAACAAGCACATACCCCAGGTTCTGCCAAAGGCAAACAGTCCCCTAAATGCCCTTTCCACCGGCAGCTGAGGTAAAGTCAGGACAGTGACAGAGGCATCTAGAAGCACAAGAATCCTACCGCAAGCTGAGAGGTTAATAGTGCACCTCTCAGGGGCAGGCCTGAGCAGATCCCTGCCTACCTGCTTTTCCTCAAAAGTACATAGATCTGGGAGGACACCAAACTGTCACAACTATGTGCATGGGGTTGGGAGCTCCCAAAGCTTTGTCTGTTTGTGGTCCTCTGTACCCTCCTCCTACACTGGAATATTTGCACCTCTTGACTTTGTCATAAATGCTCCATCCTCAAAAGAATTAATAATTATGTAACATGGTGAATATATTAAAGACATTCATAAATATATTTTAAAATGTTAAAATTTATATTATGTGAATCATCCCTATAAAAACCTAAAATATGATTTCATAAACCATTAGGGCAGGAACTCAAGTCCCTGGATTGTGCACTCTTAGGTTTTGAGCACCAGGGCACAACCTTTTTTGAAACTTCTACACATATCATGGTGTATGGAACAGCAGTTTTCAGGCTGTGCCTCAACTCAATTACTCCATCTTGTAGAAAAGTAATTTGCCATAGATACTCCATTTTGAGTAAAAGTGCCAAGATAGAATGGTTCCACACCTTGCCTGTTCCATTAAATCACCACCATGTGCCTGAAACCATCAGATACAATGGATAAATAACTTATATGCATTGACTTACCAAAATAAATCAAGTAGTACCTGAACACATGTGGACATTCCAAATCATATCAGAGACAGCAGACACATAATCTTATCAACCTCACCACATGCAACCCCCTCACCGAACACCCATAAAAGGAAACCCCTGAGAGTGGACAGGCCAGCACCCAATCACTCACCATGAGCTCTGCATAGGAAAATTATCACAGTGTTCATGTTCTGAATTTCAATCCTCAGGTTTCACCATGCCCATAATGACCACACAGAGCACACTCCAAGTTGGCACTCAAGCTGTCACTCTGACACTGAAACTGCCACCCATTTGGATTCTCTGCTTTGCAAGCTCTGCAGAACCGTTTTTTAAAATACTCTTTTGACCACTATGATGACTCTGACTCTGTGCCCAGATCTCTGTCTGTGCTCCTGACCTGTACAGTCTGTAACTCTGCAGTCATTCTAAACATTTCTTAGTTTTTCTGTGACATAAATAATCACAGTGTGAAAAGTGAAGAGTGATTAGAGTGTCACAATATTTGAAATCAAAACTGAAATAAATGAACTTTTTTTCCAGCTTAGAACTATCATGGTGACCTTAGGTGAATCATGATGACCAATGAGTGTTTGGATAACCACAAGAAATTGAAGTGTTGCATCATGAGAATTTATTATTAATCAATAAATGCTGACACTGTGAAAGAAACAAGCATATTTAGTCTGTGTTATTGACAACTTGATCATAACAACGCCTCAGTGAGAGAGTCAGGGATCCTATGTGAAAAAAGTAAAATATACCCCCAAAATTGAACTTTCTGCCAGCAATTAAGAGTATGATATACTGTTTCCTGCTCTGCATCTGTACTCACTGTTACCATTAAAAGGAAGCTATGTGTATTCTATATTACCCACTTATCTTCTCAATCTTACTGATTTAAAAATCAAAGTATATTACCCTGGTGTGGTAGCACCTGACTGGAACCCCAGGGAATCAACAGGTTAAAGTAGGAGGATCACACATTTAAGGACAGCCTGGGTAATTTTGCAAGAGACTTAAAAATAAAAAGAATTGGGGATGTTGCTCTATGGTTCAATGACCCGAGTTAAATCTCTAATAAAACAACACAACAATAACAGAACAAAGCCAAGTTTTTAACAAAACCAGAATGCCTTATCATACAGTCTCCAGGGATGAGCTAGATAAAATAATCTATCATGACATCATTGCATCAGGCTGAAAGCAAGTTTCCACCTTCATTTGTTACATGCCCCGGCCCGCAGGACATCAACAGGTACCTGGAGGGGGGTGCTGGGATTGAAAGAGACAAGAGACACGAGAAATGGAGACAAGACGAAAGCCTGATCAAGTCTCATTTATTAGAGGAATAAACACAGTTAATATAAAGTACAGAAACCAATCAGAGTAAAGCGCACGAAGGCAAGACTAGTCTCGCGCCAGAACGCCAATAAGGAAGTGTAATTGTCCAATCATGAAGCACCACGTAATCTAGTCTGATGCACCTGGTATAGTCTGACAGGTGTGTAAACAGGTAATGGCACGCCCCACCAACATCTGGCAGGTGCCATCTTAGCTCAGCATGAGGCGCGGCAGGGGGCGTGACCATGAGTCAAAGCACCTGATCATGAGCCAAGGCGCGTGACCTTGAGGCAAGGCAGGGCGCGTGACCTGCTGGCTCTGGACAGGTCTCCCTTTTTTATTTTATAGAGCTGGAGTGACAATCCCTCGGGAACTGCGCCTGTCTTAGGTTGTCCATGCCAGAGTAGCATCCTTACCCGTCATTGGATAATGAGGCTCTTGCCCTCATTTCCTGTCTTAGGTTGGTATGCGCTCCCACGAATCTTACCTGTCATTGGCTGACCAGTTCAGCGCACAGGGGTGATGGTCTATTGTGATCTAATATTGATCAAATGTTGCACCATCACAATCCATCATCTCCAGCCGATGGTAATGAACCTGAATAGGTTTTGCCTGTATAGCCTCAATTTGAGCTTTGATGAAAGCCATAATCTTGTTGAATATCAAAGGACCTATAGATATGATTAGCAGCAAGAAAAGGAGGGGACCTAAGAAGGGAAGGAGATAGGGAAGGAGTCCACTGAATCCAGTCCATAGTGGATTATCAGCCAGTGCTCATTGGCATTTTTCTAGGTCTTCTTGCAGCTGTTTGATCTTGTCCTTAACGATTCCTGACTTGTTGGCATAGAAGCAGCACTTCTCCTGCAAAGCCAAAAAAATGCCTCCCTGTTCAGCAGTTAGAAGGTCTAAACCTCTTCTATTTTGTAGGACCACTTCTGCCAAGGAATCTACCTGATCTTGAAGATCTTGTATGATGTTTGAGAGTATCTGTACATCAGAAATCAATTGTCTGGATAATTTAGTATATTGAGTAAGAGAGACCCCCAAACCAGCAGTGCCTGAGGCCACTGCTGTAGTTATTCCAAGTCCTGCAAGTAGAGGAATGAAAGTGACAGTGCGTTTTGGTCGCCCTGTAATGTAGTCAATTGTTGGTATAGGGACAGGCTCATCTCCTGGAATAATGTCTACGTCTGGGAGTAAGGCAGCTAAGACACATAGTCCAGTCCAGTTGATAGACAGTTGAGTAAAAGCCTTATTACCTCCACAAATGAACACAGTGCCATTAGGGGGGCACAATGGCTGTGAAAGATTGAATGTCTCAGAACAACCACTAAAGGTTATAGTCCCTACGTCTAAATCGCAGGTATTATTATAGCCAGGTGAAAAAAAGCAAGTAGTATTGGAGTACATGAATGGCCGTACTAGAAATGGTGGAGTTGGTAAGCAATTTCTACCAGCAAAACTGGACCAAGACGCATCAAGTTTGGTCATAGTCTTATAACTTATCACTGTGAGGTTGGTAGCAGAGTTATTTCTATAATCAATTGGGATAGCTAGTGGAACAGGATATCCTTGCTGAAGGCAAAGCCAACAATCTACAGTCAAGGGAGAGTTGGACAGATTAAGCAAGGCGTGAGTGGCCTCAAGGATATCATATGTGGCAGGGTCTATCTCAGAAGGTCTGTGGTTGGGTAATGCTAGTGGGTGATATAAGAGACTGGGATGCAGTTCCTCGTACAGCTGTTGAATTTTTTCATGGACTTGCTTGGCTCTATTAAAATCTTGGGGGCCTCCTCCATCAGACACATGTAGGGGCGCCATAGTAGACCAGCAAACTGTTTTCCCCACTAGGTCTGCAGGACATGAGGCAACACTTAATTTTCCAGGATTATTAGACCAATCCCCTCTAGTTGATCCTGGATGGGACTTTATTAATGTAGTAGTAAAATAGGTTTTGTTCCCTGAAGAACAGGTCTGAGCTGAGGAATAACAAGAGCTATGGAAGGAAGTGTGAAAGGTCGTGCACGAACAAGGTGCATATTTGCCATTAACTGAGGGAATAATTGTGGTTTTTCGATACAGTACCACAGTGTATGTGTTGTCCAAAATGCGATGTGACTGCCACAATCTATCTCTATGCGTTGTTTCGGGAGATTACTGATGTATGATGGCTTGTAATTTGCGTCATCAGTACTCATTATAAATCCTCCCTCACACTTACATGGTTTGTTTTTGAGCTCCAGTAAATACTCACGAGCCTTAGCAGGGTCCTCAAACCCTGCATGGCTGTAGGAGAGCAGTGAACAGGCAGCCATCATCCAGAGAAGCAATGTTTTGTTCATTCCTGTGGAAGGAAAAGAAAAGACTCTCAGGGATGATTTTTATCCCTAGAGGAGGTAACTTCATTAACTTGGCGTACAAGGCGCTCTGGCAGCCATCTGGCTGCATCAGCTTTTTGAGAGAAGATGCAGACTGAACCGGGACCCCAGATTAAGACTGGGTCTGGACCATGCCATGAACCATCCAATGGATCTTTTCATTTTACCATGGCAAAATGCTTTTGAGATTCCGGGTGCTAGAAATGATCAGCGGCAGATTTCCCATGATCATCCATTTTTAAAAAATTGAGAATGAGTAAAGCATGATTGAGTATATTATGGGGAGAACCCTTGATTGGATACCATTCCCCCTTTTTTATTTTATCAATAGTAGTTTTAAGAGAGAGATGTGCTCTCTCAACCATTCCTTGGCCTTGAGGATTATAAGGAATTCCGGTGACATGTTGAATTTGTAATTTTTCACAAAATTTTTGGAGTGTTTTTGCTGTATATCCAGGGCCGTTATCTGTTTTAATCTGTTTAGGTATGCCCAAGACTGAGATGCAATGTAATAGATGGGCAATTACATGTTTCATTGCTTCTCCAGCCTGAAGTGTAGCCAATATAAATCCACTAAATGTATCTATGCAAACATGAATATATTTTAGATTACCAAACTCTAAAAAATGGGTAATATCCATTTGCCACACCATGTTAGGAACAAGGCCTTTAGGATTAACTCCTAGATGTGGAACTGGTAGATGAATAGCACATGTGGTACAGCCTTTTACTATTTGCCTTGCTTGTTCCCTAGTGATTTTATAGAGTAACCTAAGAGAGCGGACATTTAAGTGATGTAGGTTATGAGTGTCTTGAGCTTGCTTAATATTATCTGAAAAAGCTACTGCAACCATTTTGGTGGCTATGTCAGCAATTCTGTTGCCCTTAACTAATGGCACCGGAAGGCCAGAGTGAGCTCTGATGTGTCCAATAAACAAAGGCTCCCCTGTATTATGGATGAGTGTCTGACATTGAATTAACAGTGATGCTATTTTAGAAACATGTCTGATCTGAGAGACAGTTTCAAGGAGTGACACCAAGTGCGCTAAGTAGGCACTGTCTGTGTAGATATTAAGGGGTTGATTGGGAAAGGCAGATAAAACTGCAATAAGAGCCTGTAATTCAATAAGTTGGGCAGATGTATATTTTGTCTGGAAAGGGACAGTTCTATCAAGGAAGGTGTAAGCAGCTGTTCCTGTGGATGATCCATCAGTAAAGACAACAAGAGTGTTGTGTAAGGGCTCCCTTCTAATAATATGAGGGAACACAAAAGGATGTACTTTGCAAAACTGAACCAATTTATTTGGTGGATAATGATTATCTATATCACCATTGAATGAGGCACAAGCTATAGGCCAGGTGTCTGTATTTTGTAACAGCCAATTGACCTGAGATCGGGTATAGGGTTGAATAATCTTATATGGCTCTATTCCAAAATTTTCTAGAATCTTCTCTCCCCATGATAATCAGATCAGCTACTGCATCATAATAAGGCAATAGCACTTTTTTGGGTGAGGAAGGAAGATGAATCCACATAATAGGATTATCTTGCCAGAAAAGACCAGTTGGAGAAATGGAAGTATTAAATATAATGAGCGTTAAGGAATGAGAATAATCAATATTGGTAACAAATTGACCTGCAATAGCATCCTCCACCTTTTTAAGAGCAGCTAATGCATCAGGAGATATAGTCCTGAATGATTGTGGATTATGGTCTCCTTTTAATATCTCAAACAATGGTTTTAACTCCCCTGTGGTTAATTTAAGATATGGTCGAAGCCAATTTATATCACCTAGAAGCTTCTGGAAGTCATTAAGTGTATTTAAACGATCTCTCCTGATTGTTGCCTTTTGATTAATAATCCTAGGCCCATTGAGCAGGAAACCTAGGTAAGTATAAGGGTCTTGTAGCTGAACTTTTTCTGGAGCAATTTGTAGTCCTACTGCAGTCAGCTGCTGTTTAAGGTGTGTGAGACATAGTAATACCTGTTCTCCTGATTGTCCTGCTATGAGTATATCATCCATATAATGAATAATATACATTTGTTTCCAAGAATCTCTAATAGGCTGTAAGGCACGAGCAACAAATTTTTGGCATAAGGTTGGACTATTAGCCATTCTTTGTGGCAATACCTTCCACTGATATCTTTTCATAGGTTCTCTAAAATTTATTGATGGTAGACTAAAAGCAAATCTTTTTTGATCATCTACATGTAGAGGGATAGTAAAAAAACAGTCTTTGAGGTCAATAATTACCTTAAAATATCCTTGAGGGATGGCTACAGGAGATGGCAGCCCTGGTTGCAGGGCTCCCATGAGCACCATAGTGACATTGGCAGCCCTTAAGTCCTGTAGTAATCTCCATTTACCAGATTTTTTCTTAATTACAAATATAGGAGTATTCCAAGGAGAATCACTCTCTATGATATGTCCGGCTGTTAGCTGTTCCTGCACTAACATTCGAGCAGCTTCAAGTTTTTCAGAAATTAGTGGCCATTGATCAACCCAAACTGGTTCATCTGATTTCCAAGTTATTGGATCTGCACACAGTTGGGGTGCAGGCATGTCAATGGCCGAAATAAAAAATTTCCCAAGCCTTTTCTGTCTATCTGTCCTACACTGGGAATGGGATGTAAAATACCATTCTTGGCCTTTCCTAGGCCTTTTCTTGGTGTATATCCCTGAGATAGCATTTGGGCAGCAACCATTTCATTGGGGCTGCACATGATTACTTTCATCTGAGAAAATAGGTCTCTTCCCCACAAATTAACAGGCAAATGAGGTATGATATAAGGCTTAATGAGACCTGTGTTGTTTTCTTTGTCTCTCCAAGTGAGGTATTTAGAACTCTGCTTTGGATTTGTACTTTGACCAATACCCTTAGATTAGTCATAGTTTCTGTGGTAGGCCAAGACGAAGGCCAATCCTCTTGTTCAATTATGGTCACATCTGCTCCTGTATCTATTAGACCTGTGAAGGACTTGCTATCTAGCCATAAGGTCAAAGAAGGTTTTTGATCAGTTATGTGTTGTACCAAATATACATTAGGGGATCCAAAACTTCCATATCCTCTCCTAGGATATTGAACTAGGTGTTTGGTTGGAACTAATGGTAACAGTATCAGCTATGCTATTCTTTCTCCCTGAGTAACAGTAATAATGTTGTTATCTGTTTTAGCCATGATCTTAATTTCTCCCAAGAAATCTTGATCTACAACTCCTGGGAGTACTTGTAAACCTTTCATGGTAGAACTACTTCTTCCTAAAATTAAGCCCAAATAACCTGAGGGCAATGGGCCAAAAATTCCAGTATTCAAGGCTTGAGGACCCATGTCAGGAGTTAATACGACATGGGAGGTGGAACTGAGGTCCAATCCTGCACTCCCTGGGGTTGCTCTACTGAGGTCTGAAATGGATTGTTGTTGCTGCTGTTGGCTGGAATGAAACTGACTGCCCCATATGCTTGTTTCGGGGCCTGAGGCTGGCCCCTCCTCCCATTTCCCTGATGTGGTGGAAGGGGATTTCCCTGATTGTCTCTTTTGGACTTGCATTCATTAGCCCAATGTTTTCCTCTCTTGCACCTAGGGCAGAGACCAGGTATTTTGGCCTCAAGAGTTTTTTGTAAATCTGATCTGCAGTCTTTGGCAAAGTGTCCGCCCTTGCCACATTTAAAACAGGCCCTTTTGTTTTTGTCTTTATTATTAAGAAAGTCCCTCAATGTCTGTCCACTAAAAGCGGCTGCCATTGCTAAGCCCTGTTGATAAGAAGGTCCTATATCTGAGCACAGACAAATATATCCTGTTAAATCTGTCTTCTTTCTGTTTGGTCTTATATCGGCTTGGCATGCAGGATTGGCATTTTCATAAGCAAGTTGCTTGACATAGTCAAGACCTGCATCAGAACTGCCAAAAATATGACCAGCTGTTGTTATAAGTCTGTGAACAAAGTCAGCAAATGGCTCATCAGGGCCTTGTTTGACTCCTGTAAGAGACATGCTGATGTCTCCCTTAACAGGCAATTTTCTCCAGGCCTTAGTGGCTGCCGCCTGTGTCTGAGCATAAGCTCCAGGGTCATACTGCATCTGATTGTCTGTGGTTTCATACTCACCTACTCCAGTGAGCATATCAAAAGTCCACCCATTTCCTGCTTGTTGATTTCTTTTAGCTGTCTCTTTGCAATTTTCAAAATATTCAGACTTCCAAAGCAAGAAGTCACCTCCAGTCAGGGTGGCTCTGACTAAAGTATTCCAATCCTGTGGTGTTAACCAATTTTCTGCTATGGAGTCTAAAATAGCAAGGGTGTATGGTGCTGTAGCTCCATACTGAGAAACAGCAGTTTTTAATTCTTTTATGATAGTAAAATCAAAGCCAGTGTGGTGCCTCCAGGGTTGTCCCTGGTTATCCCTTGTCTCAGTAACAGGGAAAGCACTTAGCAGAGGGCATTTTAAATTCCTGTTGATTAAGGGAACTCCTCCTCTTGGACACTGTTGTCCAGATAGAATTTGAGGGCGAATATCCCTTTTAAATCCATCAGGACTGGGCACTGATTCATTGCCTGTCTTTAATTTTTGTAACCTGGTAATCAGAGCTTGGTATTGTTCCTCTAGATTTATTTGTTCCTTCAAATGTTTAATTTTCTCTTTAAGGTCTTCCTTTGGATCTATCACCGCCATTGCCATAGGAGCAGAGTGTGTGCGATAGGAAGGTGGATATGAGGAAATGGACTGTCCTTGTTTAAGCGGGCAATCGGGATTAGGATATTTTGAGGCTTCCTCATTTATGAGGTCCAAATCAACTTCCTCATCATCTATTTTATTCTCGTTTGAAGGGTCTTTAAAACGAGTCAATGAAGGATAAATTTTAAGTGGAGCTTCATTCTGATGTTGAGTTTTCTTTTTAACATCTGTGCTGCCTGCATCTGGAAAAGGACTTGTAACTTCCTCATCTTCACTCTCAAGGGAAATAAGATCTACCTCTCCCTTTTCCTCGGAGGGCTCTCCCTGAAGATCCTATTTTGATGCTGCTTTTAAAATGTCCTCTGTCTGAGTAACTGCTGCTGCTATATCAGAATTATTTTTTGTATGTTCTAAAAGTTCCTTTATGAGACTCCAGTAAGCAAAAGCTGTAATAGGAATTTTATCTGGGCCAAACGTTCTGTGAAAATCTCCCAAAGCATCTCCTACCCTATTCCAACTTCTTATATTAATGCTTCCTTCTTGTGAGAACCACGGACAGGTTTCCTTAATAAGGTCAAAAAACTTAAAAAGATCATTACTCTTAACCTTTACTCCCCGTGTCTTTAAAGCTTCTTTTAATTGCTTAACAAAAGCTTTATGCTTACTTAATTCTTGTCCCATAGTTAGGTGCTACTGTACCTTTAAGAACGGCGCGGCAGGCTCCAGCAGTGAACTTTGTCGAACTGACTTTCACTTTCACTTTTTTTTCTTCGTCCGAACACTTACACGCCTCTTCCCTCGCGAATTCCCCCTTATCCGAAGCCACACCGTTGGGTGCCCCTTGCCCCGGTCCACAGGACATCACCGGGTAACTGGAGGGGGGTGCTGGGATTGAAAGAGACAAGAGACACGAGAAATGGAGACAAGACAAAAGCCTAATCAAGTCTCGTTTATTAGAGGAATAAACACAGTTAATATAAAGTACAGAAACCAATCAGAGTAAAGCGCACGAAGGCAAGACTAGTCTCGCGCCAGAACTCCAATAAGGAAGTGTAATTGTCCAATCATGAAGCACCACGCAATCTAGTCTGATGCACCTGGTATAGTCTGACAGGTGTGTAAACAGGTAATGGCACACCCCACCAACATCTGGCAGGTGCCATCTTAGCTCAGCATGAGGCGTGGCAGGGGGCGTGACCATGAGTCAAAGCGCCTGACCATGCGCCAAGGCGCGTGACCTTGAGGCAAGGCAGGGCGCGTGACCTGTGGCTCCGGACAGTTACATAAGTGCTTTCTTTTCCTCCACTCAACTACTTTTTTTATATAACTATAGCAATTCATTCTTGGCAAGATAAAATGTATGCACAGAATTCTGCACCAGCAGAAGAAATTTAGCAGTGCCTAGGCTCCAAGATGACTGACTGATTCTCAATGCCCTAATGTTTGCACAGGTCAAAAATAAATAAATAAATAAAAAACACCTTTTGAAACTATGCCCTAAACCAATAAAAGTCTGAGACTAACACTGTCCAGCAACAAATACATGTTGGGAAAAATCCTACTTCTTGGCTGGCAGCAATGAACATCTCAAGTGTGTAAGGAAAACTTACGGGGAGGAGCATGCTTCTTTGGCCACCTAGGAAAGTAAACAACTGCCACAAATTGACTCAATGTTAGCAAGGGAACCTGTTATAGGAACCTGGTGGTCTGATCCCCTGTGGCACATTGTGATTGGACAAAAAAAAACTGTAAAATGTATAGCTATTCTTGCAATAAACATGTTTGCAAGCTTCTTGCCACAAGCCTGCTTTCATGCAACTTTCAGAGTCTGGGACTTTACTCCATGCTGCTTACACTGCATATGAGCTAGTCCAGCACAAGAGAAACTATAGTCTGAGCTAGTCTGGCACAAGAAAAACAACAAATACACAGAAATAAAAACTGGTCCCTTCATCCAAGGACAGCCTGACCCTCTCTCAGTCAGAAATGCAGCTCTCTTCTTTCCTCTCAGGCAAAATCTCCAATAAAGCCTTCCATGTTTGAATTTCTCTGGATCTCATCTGTTTTCCACAATTTCTGGACCTAAAGACCTGGTACAGTTAGTGAAGGAACCCATTGGACTTTCTCTTACAACCACTGGGAAGGAGAATTTCATCCCTTACTCAAGGCAAAAGAGAAAGTTTCATAGATGAAGAAGATTCCCAACCCAACACAGATTCTGTCTTCTGGGAGGAAGGCTCCACATTACCAATTTTCCAACAGAGAGCCATGCATGCCTATTGACCAAGCAAAAACAGAATGCAAAGTGGGCGCACATATGTCACAATGAAAAAACTGCACAGTACACAGGACTGTGACTAGAAACTCACCTTGAACCTGAATCCAACTTTTCCAAGGACAATTAGGATGGGCATTCTAGCATTTTCAACGTGGAGTACCCAAGCTGAAAGAAAAAGAATTTGTCTTTATCTGAAAGATCTGCCCAGACCTACAGATGTATAATTTATTCATTCAGGATCTTGTAGGACAGTAGAGGCAAATTTTCTGTCTTTGGGGGGCTCATATTTTGTTTAGTGAGAAAACATGAGACATCATAATATAACAACATGGTCAGTGCTTGGGATCAAACAAATGACAGTCTGATAGACTTAGAGGTGAGTGGGAGCAGATAACAATAATTTTATTAAAGATTATGTAAGCCTTTCCTTGTTAACATTTAATATAAACTCATAAGAAAGAATGAGCGAGTAAGCTAGATAGAAAAGTGCTTTCTTAGGGTAGATGGATTTGATGGTCCAGTCCTTAACTATAACACAACCACACCAATACACAGTAATGGCAGCAGCCTTCTATGTTGGGCAGGGAAACCTTCTAATACTAGGTTTGGCCATTGGAATATAGCCAATGCAAATTAATTGAAAACAGTTTTTGTACAAGAAATTTAAACATGAAATTTTAAGGTCAATGAGAACAGAAAAACTAATTGTCCTTATACAATATGTGTTGTCCTGTTATGTCCCCGTGATGTGCAGAAAGAATGTGCCCCAGGTTGGTGAAGAAGACCCTTGGGCTACACTGAGACCAACCCCAGCCTGAACAGGTTGCCCTGGGCACATTGACAGCATTCTGATGCATCTGTTGTGAAGAATTACTGCATAAAGGGATAATGAGCAGTCTTGTAGTTAAACACACCAGTTGTGAATAAGATGCCATCACAGAGGAGAGGCATAGTGGGGAGGGACAGTGGCTTCTGGATGATATTTTCTGTAGCAATATGTTTTTGTTGTATTTTGCTTAAACATGGCAACTCCTGGCAATTTACACTGGACTAAATTGCATAGTGAGAAAACTTGGGACAAAACATTCATAGTCCAAGTGTCACCAGGACAGTGTGGGCAAGCTGGCTCAGTTGACTCTTTCTTTTACTACTTCATATGTGCAGAGAGCCCAGTGGAAAAAATATGTTAAAATCAAATCACTCTGGCTCCTGATTTGGTTTAAAAGTGTTTACACCCTATGGATTGACATTCAATAATAGCTATAAAATTCCTATATTTTGCCTCTCCAAAAAGAATTCACATTAGGTTTTATTTGATGGGTGAAGATGTCTTTTCAAAGACTCAGATGTGCAATAATGAATTAGATTGCTTACTACTTATCTACACTAATTAGATAACTCATTTTTTAAAAAATATTTTGTTTTAGTTGTAGGTGAACAAATATCTATATTTTTATATGGTGCTGATGATCAAGTCCAGGGCCTCGTACATGCTAGGCAAGCACTCTACCACTAAGTCACAACACGAGCCCCTACTTATTTTTTAATGTGGGAATTAATATTGTTTAGCAAATGGCTTACAAGTTGAGTTATTTTATAAGTTGTTGGGCAGGTAAGCTTCAGAAATTTTTTTGTTGCCTAGTATTTAAATCTCAGAGGGAAAGTAACTATTGCATTAAAATACTTTAATGAATTTCTTAAGACTGAAAAAGACTTGCAGAGGGGATAACCTGGGTTGGGAAAATTACTTCATGTTTTAAAGATACTCATACCTTTAAAATATTATGAAACTCCAAGTTATTGGGGTTTTTCTCCCAAAATTGATTAAAAGTTGTGATATTTTTGAAAGACTATCCTAGCTTTGAATGTACTTAAGTCTATCTTAGTAACAAAAAATTGTCAATCTAATGTATATGAGGGGAAGAAAAAGTCATATTTCAGAAATATACACATTGATAATTTTTTATAGGAATTAAAGTTCTTGCTCTAATTCATATATAAAATATCAACAATTTTGCACTTATGATGATATGATTTCTTAATCTCCCTAGCAATGTCATGGATTCTTTTTTTTATTGTAAACAAATGGGATACATGTTGTTTCTCTGTACATGGCATAAAGGCACACCATTTGTGTAATCATAAATATACATAGAGTAATGTTGTTTGATTCATTCTGTTATCTTTTCCTTTCCCCCCACCCCTACCACCCCTCTTTTCCCACTATACAGTCCTTCCTTCCTCCATTCTTGCTCCCCTCCCTAACCCTAAATCTAACCCTAACAATAAACCTTCCCTCCCCCCATTATGTGTCATCATCCACTTATTAGCGATATCATTCGTATTTTGGCTTTTTGAGATTGGCTTATCTCACTTAGCATGATATTCTCCAATTTCATCCATTTGCCTGCAAATGTCATAATTTTATCATTATTTATGGCTGAGTAATATTTCATTGTATATATATACCACAGTTTCTTTATCCATTCATCAATTGAAGGACATCTAGATTGGTTCCACAATCTGGCTATTGTGAATTGAGCAGCTATGAACATTGATGTGGCTGTATCTCTGTAGTATGCTGATTTTAAGTCCTTAGGGTATAGGCCAAGGAGTGGGATAGCTGGGTCAAATGGTGGTTCCATTCTAAGTTGTCTAAGGAATCTCCACACTGCTTTCCAGAGTGGCTGCACTAATTTGCAGTCCCACCAGCAATGTATGATTGCACCTTTCTCCCCACATCTTCGCCAACACCTGTTGTTGCTTGTATTCTTGATAATCACCATTCTAATTAGGGTGAGATGGAATTTTAGGGTGGTTTTGATTTGCATTTCTCTTATTACTAGAGATGTTGAACATTTTTCCATATGTTTGTTGATTGCTTGTAGATCTCCTTCTGTGAAGTGTCTATTCATTTCATTAGCTCATTTGTTGACTGGATTATTTGTGTTCTTGGAGTAGAGTTTTTTGAGTAGTTTATAGATTCTGGAGATTAGTGCTCTATCTGAAGTATGATTGGCAAAGATTTTCTCCCACTCGGTAGGCGCTTTCTTCACATTGCTGATAGTTTCCTTTGCTGAGAGAAAGCTTTTTAGTTTGAATCTATCCCAGTTATTGATTCTTGCTTTTATTTCTTGTGCTATGGGAGTCCTGTTAAGGAAGTCTGGTTCTAAGCCGACATGTTGAAGATCTGGACCTACTTTTTCTTTTATAATCTGCATGATCTCTGGTCTGATTCTGAGGTCCATAATGCATTTTGAATTTAGTTTCGTGCATGGTGAGAGATATGAGTTTAGATTCATCCTGTTGCAAATGGATTTCCAATTCTCCCAGCACCATTTGTTGAAGAGGCTATCTTTTCTCCATTGCATATTTTTGGCCCCTTTGTCTAGTATGAGAAAACTATATTTATTTGGGTTTGTGTCCGTATCCTCTATTCTGTACCATTGATCTACCTTTCTATTTTGGTGCCAATACCATGCCATTTTAGTTACTATTCCTTTGTAGTAGAGTTGAAGATCTGGTATTGCAATACCCCCTGTTTCACTCTTCCTGCTAAGGATTGCTTTAGCTATTCTGGGTTTCTTATCCTTCCAGATGAATTTCATAATTGCTTGCTCTATTTCTGTAAGATATGTCATTGAAATTGGAATTGGAATTGCATTGAATTTGTATAGCACTTTAGGTAGTTTGGCGATTTTGACAATGTTTATTCTTCCTATCCAAGAACATGGGAGATCTTTCCATCTTCTAAGGTTTTCTTTAATTTCTTTCTTTAGTGTTCTGTAATTCTCATTGTAGAGGTCTTTCACCTCATTTGTGAGATTGATTCCCAAGTATTTTTTTTTTTTTCGAGGCTATTGTGAATGGGGTAGTTTTCCTAATTTCTCTTTCTGAAGATTCATCACTTATGTATAAAAATGCGTAGGATTTATGAGCATTGATCTTGTAACCTGCTACCTTACTGAATTCACTTATGAGTTCTAAGAGTTTTCTGGTGGAATTTTCAGGTTCCTCTAAATATATAATCATGTCATCAGCGAACAGGGATAGTTTGAGTTCTTCTTTTCCAATTCGTATCCCTTTAATTTCTTTGGTTTGTCTAATTGCTCTGGCTAGGGTTTCAAGAACGATGTTGAATAGAAGTGGTGAAAGAGGGCATCCCTGCTTTGTTCCAGGTTTTAGGGGGAATGTTTTCAGTTTTTCACCATTTAGAATTATATTAGCCATGGGATTAGCATAAATGGCATTTAAAATGTTAAGGAATGTTCCCACTATGCCTATGTTTTCTAGTATTTTGAGCATGAAGGGGGGCTGTATTTTATCAAATGCTTTTTCTGCATCTATTGAAATAATCATGTGATTCTTGACTTTAAGTCTATTGATATGGTGAATTACATTCATCAATTTCCTGATGTTGAACCAACCTTGTATCCCTTGGATGAAACCCACTTGATCATGGTGCACTATCTTTTTAATATGTTTTTGTATGCGATTTGCTAAAATTTTGTTGAGAATTTTTGTGTAGATGTTCATTAAGGATATTGGTCTGAAATTTTCTTTCCTTGATGAGTCTCTGTCTAGTTTAGATATCAGGGTGATATTGGCTTCATAGAATGAGTTTGGGTGGGTTCCCTCCTCTTCTATTTTATGGAATACTTTGAGAAGTATTGGAGTGAGCTCTTCTTTAAAGGTTTTGTAGAACTTGACTGAGAACCCATCTAGTCCCGGACTTTTCTTTGTTGATAGGCTTTTGATAACTTCTTCTATTTCAGTATTTGAAATTGGTCTATTTAAATTGTGTATGTTCTCCTCGTTCAGTTTAGGCAATTCATATGTTCCTAGAAACCTGTTGATGTCTTCAAATTTTTCTATTTTTTTGGAGTACAGATTTTCAACATAGCTTCTAATTATGTTTTGTATTTCAATCCTGTCTGTTGTGATATTTCCTTGTTCATTCCAAAGTTTAGTGATTTGGGTTTTCTCTCGTCTTCTCTTTGTTAGTGTGGCTAAAGGCTTATCAATTTTGTTTATTTTTTCAAAGAACCAACTATTTATTTTGTCAATTTTTTGTATTGTTTCATTTGTTTCAATTTCATTGATTTCAGCTCTGAGTTTAACTATTTCCTCTCTTCTACTACTTTTGGTACTGGTCTGTTCTTCTTTTTCTAGGGCTTTGAGTTGTAGTGTTAGGTCATTTATTTGTTGAGTTTTACTTCTCTTATTAAATGTGCTCCATGAAATAAATTTCCCTCTACGTACTGCTTTCATAGTGTCCCAGAGATTTTGATATGATGTTTCTTTGTTCTCATTAACCTCTAAGAATTTTTTAATTTCCTTCCTAATATCTTCTGTTACCCATTCATCATATAATAGCATATTGTTTAATTTCCAGATGTTGGCATAGGTTCTTTTTTTTACTCTAATTTATTTCTAACTTCAATCCATTATGATCTGATAGAATACAAGGTAGTGTCTCTATCTTCTTGTATTTGCTAACATGAGCTTTCTGACATAATATATGGTCTATTTTAGAGAAGGATCCATGTACTCCTGAGAAGAAAGTGTATTCGCTCTTGGTTGGATGGTATATTCTATAAATGTCCGTTAAGTCTAAATTATTGATTGTGTTATTGAGATCTATGGTTTCTTTGTTCAATTTTTGTTTGGAAGATCTGTCCAGTGGTGAGAGAGGCGTGTTAAAATCACCTAGTATTATTGTGTTATGGCCTATTTGGTTTCTGAAATTGAGAAGGATTTGTTTGACATACATGGATGAGCCACTGTTTGGGGCCTAGATGTTCATGATTGTTATATCTTGCTGATTTATGCTTCCTTTAACCAGTACGAAATGACCTTCTTTATCCCTTCTGACTAACTTTGGCTTAAAGTCCATGTTATCTGAAATGAGGATAGATACTCCAGCTTTTTTGCTGAGTACATGTGCATGGTATGATTTCCCCCATCATTTCATCTTTAGTCTATGGGTAACTTTTTCTATGAGGTGAGTCTCTTGCAGGCAACTTATTGTTGGATCTTTGTTTTTAATCCAATCTGTCCGTCTATGTCTTTTGATTAATGAATTCAGGACATTAACATTCAGGGTTATTATTGAGATATGATTTGGTTTCCTGGTCATTGGGTTCTTTTTTTAAATTTTATTTATTTATTTAATTATTAGACATGACTTGGTTCCTCTTTTATTTGACAATTCCTTTAAGATAATTCCTCCCTTTGCTGATTTGCTTCTTTGTTTTTCATCTCTTCCTCATGGAATATTTTGCTGAGAATGTTCTGTAATGCTGGCTTTCTTTTTGTAAATTCTTTCAGCTTTTGTTTATCATGGAAGGATTTTATTTCATCGTCAAATTTGAAGGTAAGTTTTGCTGGATATGAGATTCTTGGTTGTCATCCATTTTGTTTCAGGGCTTGAAAAATGTTGTTCCAGGCCCTTCTAGCTTTTAGGGTCTGGATTGAAAAATCTGCTTATATCCGTATTGGTTTCCCCCGAATGTAATTTGGTTCTTTTCTCTCACAGGCTTTAAAATTCTGTCTTTATTTTGTATGTTAGGTATTTTCATTATAATGTGCCTAGGTGTGGGTCTGTTGTAATTTTGTGTATTTGGAGTCCTATAAGCCTCTTGAACTTGATTTTCCATTTCATTCTTCAGATTTGGGAAATTTTCTGATATTATTTCATTGAATAGATTGTTCATTCCTTTGGTCTGTTTCTCTAAGCCTTCCTCAATCCCAATAATTCTTAAATTTGGCCTTTTCATGATATCCCATTGTTCTTTTAGATTCTGTTCATGATTTCTTACCATCTTCTGTTTGTTCAACTTTGTTTTCAAGGTTAAATATTTTGTCCTCAATATCTGAGGTTCTGTCCTCCAGGTGTTGTATCCTACTGGATATGATTTCTATGGAATTCTTATTAGGTTTATTGTTTCCTTCATGTCAAGGATTTCTGTTTGTTTTTTTTCTTCAATATCTCTAACTCTTTATTGAAATGATCTTTTGCTTCCTGTATTTTCTCTTAACTGTCGATTGGTGCGATCATTCCATGCCTGCATTTGCTCTTTCTTCTCATCATTCAGTGCGTGCATTTGCTCTTTCATCTCATCGTTTGCTTCCCTGATCATTTTAATTATGTATATTCTGAACTCCTTTTCTGTCATTTCTTTTGCCATGCTGTCATTGGGTTTTATTGATGTAACATCTAGGTTTGTTTGCGGCATTTTCTTTCCTTGTTTTCTCATATTGTTCAGGTATCAGTGGACCGCTGAGATATTGCAGATTTCCTCCACCGACTTACAATGTCCCTGAAAATTTCTATATATCCCCTTTTAGCCTTCAGTAGGCTGAAGTCTTGGAGGAAGTTGATAATGCGGTGCTCCACAAGGCAGCTGCCTCTCTAGGAGTGGTGGCCTTCACGTGGTGTATATTCCCTGCTAGTGGGCAGAGGTGCCTCCACTTGTTGACCAATGGTCATCCAAAGGGGAACTAGGCTGTGGGCTGAGGCAAGGCCTGTTTGGGCCTGTGTCTCTGGTTTTACTGTCCTTGTGGTAAACCTCACCCGGCAGGGAAGACTCACATGGTGGGGAGGTCTCACATGTCAGTTCTGATCCTTGAGGTTCCCCTCAATTTACAGCTACCACCTGGGCTGGGCTACCTTCCTCTGCAAATTTCCCAGGGGCCCAGCCCTATCTCCTAGGCCTGGGAGCCTCACCCTACGCAGATGAGTCTCCTTAGACTGCCCCTCCTCAGAGAATCTGCCCGGAGTTCTGGAACCTTCACTCTGCCCCTAAGCGTGTCTCTGTGCGTCTCTTCCACCAAGAAGCGTCCTAGGTCCTGTGACGCTGCTCTTCACTTAATCGCCTGTCTATGAGGCCCCTCCTGTAAGCAGCCACCTGGAGTCCCATACAACCGCTCTGAGTCCCAGAGACCCGCCGCACGTCTCTTCCTCCAGATAGCTGCCTGGTGTTCTGGTACGGTCACTAGGAGTCCAAGCAACTCACTGCGTGCTTCTTCCTCCTGCCAACCACCCATAGCCCTGGGCAGTCACTCTGAGTCCAAGTGACCTGCCCCTTCCTCCTCCTCCTCCAGGTAACCCCCTGGGTGTTCAGGAGCGGTCGCTCTGAGTCCACATGACCCACTGCAAGCCTTCTTCGGGCAGCCGCCTGGAGCTCTGGTGTGGCCACTCGAGACCAAGCGACCCACCGCACTTCTCCTCCAGTCAGCCCCCCGGTGTTCATGAGCTGTCCGTTTGAGTCGAAACAACTCACCAATCACCTCCTCCTCTGAGCAGCCGCCTGGAGCTCTAATGCAGCTTTGGTATAGCCACTCCGAATCCAAGCAGCCGTGCTCCTCTTCCTCCTCAGGGCAGGCCCTGGTATTCAGAAGCAGTCGATCTGAGTCCACACAGCTCACTGCGCAGCTCCTCCTCTGGCAACCGCCTGTAGCTCTGGTATAGTCACTCCGAATCCAAGCGGCCACGCTCCTCCTCCCCCTCCTCCGGGCAGGTCCCCGGTGTTCAGGAGTGGTCGCTCTGAGTCCAAACAGCTCTCCTCGCTTCTCCTCCTCTGAGCGGCGACCTGGAGCCCCAGGGGTTGCTTGAGTCCCAGCGCTGTGCTAGTGGCCTCCTCTATGCCGCTCCCAGTTGTCTGAGTTCACTGCTCCAGCGGGGGGAGCAGTGTCTCGCTGGGCAGCTCTACTTCACAAAGTTCCCTGCATTCCAGGACTACCATCCCATCTGGGACACCTCCCCAATGGGAGAGACTCACCCGGCTGCTGTGAGTTGGTCCCAAGTCTCTCAATATCTCCTCTTTTGAATCCTGAGTCCTTGAGCAACATGAAATGCAACCACCCTCTAGGCTGCCATCTTGAAAAACCCTGTCATGGATTCTTACAAATATTGGGACTGTGCCTAATTCATTAACTAGAAAACAGGACCAGGGCATGGAGTATGGAGAACCCAGCTCTCTGGTTCTGGCTATGTCACTGATGAACAGTTTCACAGGTGAACTTTATGGAGTTCTTGCTCCCTGTACATCAATATTTTTTCTTTATCTATGATATGAGGAAAAAAGATAACTTTCAAGGTCACTTCCAGCTTTATAACTGTGTTTTATGTAATTATTTTTGGTACACTAAATGTTTTATCCAAGCCATTATCACCCAAAATGTGTTTTACTTTTTAGTCACCACCATTCCTTGCCAATATGTATGTATTGTGACAAAGGACCGATTTCATCCACAAGGAAGAAAAGCAGTTATTAAATATAGGAGTATGGGTTTTGTCTTATTTATATGTTAAAGAAGGGAGCTTCTCCTGGAAACCTCTGATTTTAATGCACCAATTACATTATAAATATGTAAGTATTGACTGAGTCAGTGGTCTCTGCTATAAAATGAAACAAGTGTAAAAATTCAAAAAACATTAAATTTAATACTGCATTTGGCACTGACAGTAGCCCAGAGGGTGAATTTTCTTCTTGCTCTTCCCTGCTGCAGGATTCTTTCCCTAGCTGGCATTTGGTAATGTTATACTTAAGGTACAAATTCTTAACCACTGAAGATGTATTTCCAGTGGAAGATGATTAATAAAAGTCAAGCCAGAATACTGCTGCTTCAGATAGTATGGTGGTAAATATCAGTATATTCTACCAATACAAATTATAAAATTACTTTAGGTACAGAATGAAGAGGAAATAAATTAATTTATTAGTACTGTAATTAATAGTAGAAAAAATGTTCATTAATTATTTCATGTATAACTTAGAAGTTTATAGGTTCTTTAGGAGCTTTGGTAGGAACATATGCTTATTTTTGTAACAAGCTGAAAGTAAAAGAAAAATTTTGTTCTAGTACAAAATAAAGAACTCTTAAGTTAATACTATTTTAATTTTAGCTACATTATCAAATATAAAATGTATCTTTCCCTTTTAATTTTTTTGTTCTTTTTTTATTACTTTGAATTCTTTTTATAGTTAACCGATTATGTGGAAAATATCTAGTGTACTCTTGAGTATATAATAGCATTACTTCTGGTGATATTTGCTTTCTGTCATGCCTATGGTTTTGTAGTGGCACCAATTTTCTGACATCAGGTGATATTGCATTTTTGGAGTTAGTTTGTAATTTACAGTATTCTGTCAAGAATGAGTACTGAAGTGACTATGTGTCATTTAAAGTTTTGAGGAGCATGTATGGTGACACTGAGTTTCCCATGTGTCTGACAGTGTAATTCATGTAACATCTGGTAAAATTGCCTTTATCCCCTTCATAATGGAGAGGCAGTGTTCTGATTGGTGCACTATAAATTTAAGAAAAGGTTGTGTTCCATAGGATTGGTGACATAGCCCTATTTCCACTTGACATTTAATGATAGATTATGTTGACTCTTGACATGTACTTCAACATTTTCTTCACCTGCAGATATAAGTAGTTCCCAAGTTTTATAGAAGAAAGAAATTCATTGTTTCTTCCTTCAGAAGGCAGAGATGATAGTGTATAGAAGCTGAAGGGAGGTGAATTCTAGATTAATTAGTGTCAAGAAAAGGTTTTTATCAGAAGGTTCCAACAATCTTAAACCATCTAACTAGTGCTTTGACATTGGGAGAGTGTAGTAGTGCTATGTAACTACCATTCCTACCTGCCTCAGTGCTAGGACTTGTTGAATTTTAGGTCTGATACTTTGATCAGAGTTTCAAGGCAGATGGGGGTTGGGTGTAAGGAAGAAAATGCACCCCCTTCAAGTAAAAGTGAATGTTTCAGGACTGGGTTGTGACTCAGTGATAAGGAGCTTGCTTAGCATGTGTGAGGCACTGGGTTTGATTCTCAGCACCACATAAATAAAAGTATTGTGTCCATCTACATCTAAAACAATACATAAAAAATTTAACAACTTTGAAATGATTGAATGTTTTTTGTTTCAAATGTTCTTACATTGTGATAGGCAATAACAGTATTTGCTATTGATACACATTATGATTTCACTTCTATCCTCATGAAGTACACCTATTGAAGCTATGTATCTTTGTGTGTTTCCCCCATTGAATGATTAAAAAAATTAATTAATAAATGATATCTTGTGGCCAACTGAAAAAAAAAAAGGCTTACACTACATGGGAGGTAAGACAAGGGCCTTCTGTCAGCAGATATTTCATGTGAATAAGAGTTTACCTTCCTCTCTGGCCTTCTGCTTGCCACTTCCACCCTCATGTGGGGTCCCTGTGAATGCTAGTGGACACTACCTACCAGACTTCAGTGCACAATAAGCCCCTGTAGAGGTGGTCACTGCCCACATAACTCGAACTTTCTACATGCCAAACTCTTCATTAACCCAAGGCCTCTGACCTGTTCCCACCAATGCTGGAATGCTGGGTTTTTAGTAAACAATAATGGTGCTAGCTGTCATAGTTATAGTAGAAAGTGGTGTTGTCATGCTTCCACAAACACTGAGCATCCCCACATTGTAGGATGCCAACTCATCACCTCCACTGGGCAGGTACCATCATCACCTATTTCCTCTTACCGATTAAAACACAGCAAGGAAAGGAAATGAGTTTGTACAGTTTCCAAGTGGTGGGGCTCAGGGTAGAGCTTAGGGACCCCTGAACTCACAGACCAAACACTATGGGCAGTATCATCCAAAACACAAGGTCCCCAAAGATGAAAGTGACTAGAAGCGACAGTAGAATGCAGAAGACAGGGTAGAATGTGGATGGAGAGTCTGAGACAAGAACTGACAGACCCAAGAGAAAAATCATTAAGGACTCCATGACAGTACAGGACAGGAAAAGACATCTTAGAAGAATGTAGGCTTGAGTGAGCTGTATTCTCACCAGGGATAGTGTGTTGGCTGGATGGGCAGAAAGGGAGTGTGTGTGTGTGTGTGGGGGGGCTGCCACCAAATGTTAACCCAGAATACAAATTATTCTGCACTTTTTGGTGTCTATAACAGTGCCCCCACGCCAATGTTGAACTGCACTCTCTTCATTCCTACTGAAGTAAACAAAGCTGAATGCACAATCGGTATGCATCTGATGTTTGCTGAATGGCACAAGTTAGTTTCAAGAAGCTCATCTTCACCATGGAAGACTTTTGTGGCTGTCTTAATCTGATTTTGCTAAATGCATAATTCAAACCCACAGTATTTAAGTCTCATGCCTTAATATTTGGGTATAGTGAAATGTTGGTCTGCTTCTCTCTCTCAGACCCAGACACACACACACACACACACACACACACACACACACACACACACACACGCACCTTACTGTTGAATGTCCAATGTATCTTCAGGCTTCCATGAAGTTACACCTTCAAAGTTCTGTTCTACCTTCAATGCTGTAAATTTTCCTTTCATCAAGTTGTCAGTAAGCAACCTCAATCTTTTTCAAGAGAGTAAATACACTTTACAGTCCTCTGTTACCACTACAGACCTGAGAAAAGAAAGCACAAGTCTTTGAAGACACTCACTTCCATCATTGATCACCAAGTTCCAACTCCCCATCAAACTACAGACCAAACAAGAAAAGTCCTTGACTTCTCAGTGGCCAAATTTGCATGAACACAAAATATCCACATTTCACAAAGATTTTTCAAAAGATATATGGTCAGGGATAGAGTAGGGGGTCAAAAAATTTTCCAGTGGAACTATTGGCTCAAATTCTGCTACCAGAAAAGAGATTCTTCCTGAAGGAATTATTTCAGAGGATTACCTGTATGTGTATATATATATATATATGTATAAATATACATCTCAAAACCACATGTATGCTATAAATTATACAAACACACACAATGTTTGCATTTATATAATCTTATTAAAAATAAATTAAAAACTTACATGTAATCTCAATAACTCAAACTAGGAGGTTGAGGCAAGAAGATTGCAATTTCTTTTTTTTTTATTAATTGCAATTTCAAAGTCAGCCTTAGCCCCAAGAATTCTGTGTTCAAGGAATATAGCTGTTTATGCACACCATAGTACCAGCTTTTGCCAACAAAGGTAGCTCTTAATATATTACTATAAGAAAACTTCTGTCCCCAACACTTTAGACTATCCTCCAGTTCAGCAAATGATTAGTAGATTTAGAAGAATGGTAAAGATGATAACATCCAGTTTTTTTCTTTAAAATATTAATAGAATTATATCATTTTTGAAAACCAAAAGCAAAACCAAAATCAAGACAAAACAAAACAAAGCAAGCCTTAGAAGCTTAGTAAGGCCCTGAGCAAATTAGCAGACCCCTGTCTTGAAAAAATAAAATGTGCTGCAGATGAGGCTCAGTAATTAATTCCTCATACCAAAATAAATAAATAGACAGGGGAAAGAGAGGGATAAACAAAAATACTGCTCAACAAATGACAGTGTGTGGCATTTATCTGGAATTTGGTTCAAGCAAACTATTAAAAAGAAAGGTACAATAGTAAATGAAATGCACGAAAATGAAGCTTTTTTTATCCTTTAGAACTACATGTTTAAAATGTCAAACATGCAATCCTGTAGTAGTGATCACTACTGTACATGGAAATGTATCATGCAATGCTTTCATAAATGTGTAAAAGTTTGCTTGATAAAAAAATTAAAAAAAAAAAAAACAGAAAGAATTGGTGCACTGTGGGGCTCCTGGCTCTCCTTGCCTCCTTGCAGTGCTTGACAGAGTTCCACTGAAGGATGATTGCAAAGACTCATCCTAAAAGGATTGCATGCCAGATGTATGCCTCCCTAGCTTGGATGTTATTCTGTGGAGTTTTCCTAATAATATATTACTCACTTCAGTCTGGGGATCTTGCTAGAGGTGATGGTAATAATTCTACAAATTTCCAGAAAAATATCATGGAGACAAAACACATGTTGAAACCCTGTGATGTTAACCTCACTACAGAAGAATGTTTTTATTATGTTAAAAATCAAACACTGCATTTACTGGCACAGCCAGAACCTGTTGGGGCACAGAAACTTATATATAACAATGTTTCCCCAAGTTCTAAGCACAAAGCACCTCCCACAGTAGCTACTAGATATGGACCAGTTTATTTTATCAATGGCAAGCCCTGGTACCCCCCTAAAGGCAAGCCCTTAGAGAAGATAGATATAGATCTCCCCCTGTCTCCTACAGGGTGGTTCAATACAGATGATGGTTTTGTTTATGTGTGGCGGTAAAGTAAAAGAATAAGTTTTCACACCATTCCTTCCTTCCTATAAAGAATAGGTCACCCCTATAATAAACATTGGTACACAATACCCTGTTCTGAGAAAAAGAGCTACATAAGACAATGTTATTTATTCAGTAAAAAGCTTGGCCACGAGAACCACTGCAACCACTGCCCTCCTGTAGCCCTTAACTCAGCAATTTAGATTTTAACCAGATGGACCTAGAAGAGATGGTCACATGACATTATTATTTGTCTATTGCTTTACCGCAAAAGTAATAAGAATAGTCTTAGGTCATATAGAGTTTAGATATTAAGGAAATAAACATTGTATTAGCTCATTGACTTAGTTAAATATTCTTAAAATAATTGTGAGTAGGTAAGGATAATCTGTAAGATTACTGTTTTCTCATAATCTTTCAGTAAAAAAATATCTGCCTATGCTTTGGAAACTTCTTTGATTTTATTAATCACAAGCTTGTCATCAAAGCCTGAAGAAAAATGTATATAAACCCAGCCTTACCCAGAATAAAGTGGGATTGATTGCACCAGAACTAGAGCCTGTGTCTTTCATTCTCCTTCCATTGCTGATATTGTCTCCCCGTGCCCCATTTACCAGTGTGGAACCCATTGACTCCTGCTGGGGCTGGACCCTGGCAGTGCAGTGCAGCCTGGGAGGGGTGATTTCTCTAGGATCCCAAGTAAAACAGAAGTGACTATGTTCCAAGTAATGATATATACTCAGAAGGTCTGGGTCCTACTCTGGTCCTGTTCTTGCTAGCTGACTCACCTTGGACTGGAGACACGCCCCACAGAAGCACTGTCCTTCTGTATGCAAGTGGACAGTCTACCCACCCACATATTTGAATGGTGCTGCAAATCATGAACACTGACATTTTAGGTGTTGGTAATTATATAAAACCCTGTGTAAATCTATGGTGACAGAGAAGTCATGACAGAGTATTCACAAGGTATGTTGCTGGTTTCATTGGAAGAAAGATAGCTCAGTCACTCCACACAAACAGCCTCTTATCCAGCAAAATTGGGAAAACTCCAAGGACACTGCAGATGATGTTTATGGAAAAGGGCTGAGTTAACTGACAAAGGTCAAATGCAAAGGTCAGCCACACAGCACTTGAAGCAATTAATTAAAGAAAAGAGAGTTTGGAATCAGAGGAGATAGAAAAAGGAGGAAGGCCCAAAACCTTTGAAAAGTACAAGTCAGTACTTTCCTATAGGAGTCCAGGCTCTGGCTCTGGAGCTCCTTCTCTTCAGAGGAATCTGTTACTTTATTACCTTTGCTATTGTAGAAAACCTGCTGCCTGCTTGCTATCTTCCTATCCTATTCAATGCAAATATATATATATATATATATATATATATATATATATATATATGAAATTTTTGCCCAAAGTTACTCAACAGCTAAGTTTTGAAGTGCTTGCTTACCATCTGTGAGTAACTGGGTTAGATATCAAGCACCATATACATTAAAGAAAACAAATAAAACAGTTATTAAAAATTTATTCAAGACCTATACCCTGAAAACTATGCACATAAACCAATATTAAGAGAAATTTAAATGACTTAAATAAATTGAAAGATGTGTCATGGTCATAGATGAATAGATTAAATATTTTTCTAAATCTCAATTCTTCCTTACACTAAGTTATTAATTTTTTGTTACTCTAAACATAACCCCAACAAGCCTTGTGAAAAAGCTGAACCTATAATGGAGTGAAAGAGTAAGTGTATAGAAAAGTCAAAACAGCAGAAAAGAAGTTGGAGGAACAGCACTACCCAGTTCCAAGATAATTGCAAAGCTCAGAAATATCACAGTATGTAAGGACAATGAGACCAAGTGAAGACAGCAGAGGACACAAGCAGACTCACACCTAAGTGGTCAAGCAAGTTTTGACAAACTTGCCATGTTAATGGGAAAAGGAGAATATTTTCCACAAATTGGTGTAGAAAAAACTTAATAACCACATGCAAACATAAATAAATAAATTAGTCTCAAGCTCTGCCTCACACACTATGAGCAATTAAGTGGGAATGATCATAGATCTAAATGTGTTAAAAATATAAAACCTTCTAAAACAAAAGATAAGAATCATCACAACCTCGGTTGTGGTTGACTTATGTAAAATACAAACAGCATAAAGTATGATAGAAAAAGAAGACTAGATGTACCTCAGGGTACAGCACTTGCTTAGCATGCTTAAAGGCCCTGGACTCAATTCCTAGTACAAGGAAAAGACTTGAGCAATAAATAAAAGGACTGTTGACTATGAACATGGACTGGTGACAAGGTGAAACAGCTGTACCTTTGTACATGGTGGTGAGAATGTAATGTGGTTATCTGGAAAAAACTTGGCAGATTCTTAAAGTGTCAACATATTCCACTCCAGGGCAACAACCAAGAAAAATTAGAGTTCTTCATGTATTTTATAGGTGCATAGCAAATGTGAATAAATAATTGGATTAACAAACTTAAATATACACAATCAGTACTAAAGAAGAATAAAAAAATACCCACAAGATGTGAAAGTCAAAATTACACAAGAAGATAGACAAGAACATGGAAAATGTATGATTATATAATGTATGAAAATTTTAGAGTGAGAAAAGGCACAGCAGCAATTTCTTGCAAACAAGGAGGTAGTAAAGGTGGAGAAAGAAACTTCTGGGGCAAATGGATACATTTATTATCCTGGAAGTGCTGAAGTTTTCTTAGGGCACAATCTAAATGCATGCAAGTTTGTATAACTCAATTATACCTCAATAAAGTATATGGAAAAACCTTAACAAGTCATATATTACATGTTTAAATTAAAAAAGAGACCATAAAACTAAAGATTTGAATAGAAAGATAACTACAAGAACAAACCAAGTATTTCTAAATAGCAAAAGACACTTATATACAAACAAGCTATTATGTAATGGTATAGTTCTCATTGTCAAGGCAGCTCCTGGGACACCATAGTTGCTTCTAGGGTACCACAGGTTCAAAGCTATTTTACTGTAACAGCAAAATGTTGTTTGCCTTTTTTCTGTTTCTCCCAAGAGTGAATAGTTGACTTGTCCACAGGTTACATGACACAAGTTGAACATAAAATATAGAAAGAGTGGAATCCAGCTGTACTCTAATTAGTCAAACAGCAAGCTTTGCAAAACTTTACAACAATGCCACTCTTTTCACTGATTTTTTTTTTTTTTTGGTGATCAATATATATTTTACTAAAAAATACTATGTGTCTTAACATGTAATATGTTTAAACATTTTAAGTAAATGTAGTCCTTTTTAAATTATCAGTTTTAGTTCCAAACAGGGAAAATATTGATAGATAAATGAAGGTTCTCTGGGATTTTCAGTGTTGGGGATGTAAGGTATAAAGCCACCTTCCTCTCCTGTTACAGGAATTTCTCACCTCCCAACCACCTGTCAATCTGTGTTCTGCCCACCTCTCCCATTACAGGAATTTCCGGCCTCCCCATCACCTGTCAGTCTGAATTCTGCCTGCCTCTTACATTACAGAAAGTTCCGGCTTACGCTGTCACCATCTTCCTGCCTCCCACATTATGTCCTAACATGCTATTGGTTCCTCTGAGTCCACGAGATTCCAAAGTCTGAGAGAGGCCATGCACCATCTTTCTCTTCTTTGTTTTTCCCCCTGAGTGAACGTGAATTGTCCGCATAAAATACAGTCCCTTGTGTGAGACCTTGTGTCTGTGGAGCATTTTTCTGGGAGCTATCTATGAGCCACAACTGCCCTTAACATGGAAAGAGCTATTAGTTTACCATCAAATACTACTCAGGCAGGCCCCTCAGGAGAAATAATTGCCCTGCTAAGTTCTGGCCTGCTGATGTAGAATAAACTTTGGATTCTCCTACTTTCTGAGTGCAATCTTATTGTTTCCACAATAGGTTATGGAAAATAATATTCCTACAAGATAGCCCCCAAATAAAATCAGAGAGACAAGCACCTTTCCCAGGGGAGGGACAGTTAGCCAACTATTAACCTCCCAGTAAATCTTTTCTTAATAACAATGGACCCTGAAGGAAAGGGGTGGATACTGAATTCAGGGCTCTGGACTTTGACCTTCCCCCACTGCAAAGTAGTCCTAAATGGAGGCATAGAATATAGTCCTAAAAGGAGGCACAGAAAATTATCAAAACTCTGGGAAACAATGGATCTCAGAGAAAGAAAAGCAATGGGCAAGACTTGAGTACTTATCCCTCAGGATCTGGACTCATATTTCCCCAGATAACAATGAGTTTCAACATTTTAACAACTACCTTCCTACGATAAAATTTTAACCTGCACAACTAGGTCCCTGACTGTGCAAGCTGCATGTCCACAGTGTCCAATAAAATTCTAAGACCCAGACTCCTTTTGTAACCTGCAGGCCATCTCCATACCCAGAAAATGGGTGCTAACAATTCCTGATCAATTGACTTTTCTGTAAACTAAAGGAATACTTGCTGATCCGAAGTTTGGGTCCTGTCTCCTGTGTCTGTCATCTGTGGGCCATGAGCTTACAATCACTTTCCCTGTGCTTTCCCAAGTTTGCCTGATAAAAAAATGGTTACAACACTGTATAAAAGCTCCTCCTCTGGAACAGTGTCCCCTGGGGCAGTACTTTCATTCATCAGGCTCAAATGGGGATAGGGGAACATGGAGTTTTAGTATACCCTTCCACACTCAGGTCTTGTCCAGAAGGTCTGGGGACAGTGACAAAGCTCAACCCCAGCATGGCCTGAGGGCAAAAGGTCACAGAGAGCTAGGTGACCTGGAGTGTACAGTACCTTCTCAATCCTGTCCAGGAAGAGCTCTTTTTCACACGTTCAGCTGCCCTACAGCAAGCCTCTTGCCCTGAAACCCAACAAAATTGCTCTGTCCACATGAACACTGAAAGCCTGCAGCTGCTCAAGCTGTATGGTGGTCACACAAGAAGCCATCACCACCCACCTGGTGCCACATGGACCAGTAATGGCAGCTTTCCTTGGTGATGCTGTAAGGCCCCCAAAAAGCAAACCCCAACTCTGTCCTATGGATCGACGGCAACCCCAATCAACCGCAGGAGGCATCACTTGATGCAAACCACAAGAGGTGTTTATTCCAGCGCGCTGGGACCCAACTCGAGGAGTCCAGTCCCTAGCAGAAAATCTTGTAGGTTTATAAAGGCAGAAACCACACATCGGGAGGGGTCGCACATGAAAGGGAAAAGGGGGACAAAGCTGCTGGGAAATTTCAAAGGGGGTCTGGGTTTGCTGATAACATACAACATGTTTTACAATGTTTTACAACAGGGCGTAGATTCTGGTCAATAGTTTCTGGTAATCCTACTGTTTGAGCACTATCTGGCTATCTGGCTCAATTTACCCTTTTACTCTCTGTTTGGGGCTGATTCCTGGAAAAGCTTTAAGGGCTTTGTTCCCGTCACTGGGAGGGAGACCTTAGGGAGTTGAGATAAAACAGACAGCTTAAAAAAATGTCCATTCTTTCAATGCCACCTGTGCTTCCTAGCTTGTAGGTCTTAGAGTTCAGGTACTCCACAATGGTGAGGCAGGTTACCAGGTTAATGCCGCTGGATGACGAGCCAGGGAGCTGAGTCATCTCATCCTTATTTACCATAATCCCATTGCCATGACAACACCTGCCACTAAAGGACTTATTGCCATGGCAATTCCCACCTCAGGATTGGCATTACAAAATGACCAATGAGGACAAAGTGGGCAGCATTCTAATTTGGCATTGTAAAGTAACCAATGGGAGAATATTGGACACTATTCTAATCAGGTGTTACTAGATAACCAATGGGAACAAATTGGGTGAGGCCTTCAATCATTTCTGTATAGGGAAGGGAATGCCTCACAGTCAGCACATAAGACAAATTTGCAGACTTGGGAATCCTGAACTTCTCTTGCTCAGCCCACTCCACTTCACCACACAGTGCTGTTTTCACCTTTGCTTTTAATAACCAAGGACCTGGGCCCCAACTGCACACCCCCTCTAGCACTTGTACTTGGTATCTTTTCTTGTGGTTGAAATGCACCAACGTTAAAATCAAGTGAAAGAGAAGCCACACAGAGAAGGGAAAAGAGATAGGACTGCATGGAACATGCAATAAGGAATGTTGGTCTAAAGAAGAAAGAAAAAACTTCCCCAAATATTAATGATAATTATTTGGGAATGCAGACTTCTGCGATGATGGTACTGTTAGGTAGGAGTTCAGGAACACCAAGATGGTGAAGGCAGGTTACCAGAAAAATGCAGAACAAGAAGGGAATTGAGCAATCACAACTCTGTAAGTCCCATTGTCATGACAACTCCCACCACTAAAAACTTATCACCATGGCAACTCCCGCCTTAGGTATGGCATTATAAAACAACCAATGGTGATGAAGTGGACAGTATTCTAATTAGGTTTTCTAAAGTAACCAATGGGGAAAAATTTTGACACTTCTAATCAAATACTACAAGATAACAAATGGGAGGCAATCAATGGGAGCAAACAGGTCTATATAGGGAAGTGAATGCTTCATAGCCAGGCATGTAAGACACTGATATCTGGACTTCCTAGATTTGTGGACCTTGAACCTCTCTCTCAGTCAACCCACTCCACTCCACCCTAAGGAGTGCTGCCTGCACCTTCACCTTCATTAATTCCATTCTTGCCTGTTACTTCTAAGTGTTTTCCTTAGTTCTTTCTTTAGGACATCAAGGACTTGAACCCCAAATGGTAGCACAAAAATAATGGTACCTGAGTGCTGCAGTGAGAATATACCTCCTGTTGTGAACTGTGGGCAAAGAAGTTGAGACAAGGACAGAAACTTAAAGGCAAAACTAATGAGGATTATTACATCACCTATTTAAACACTAAACCTTGGCCACTATGGTTAAAATCAAGAGTGGCATCAACCTGAGACTGCCCAGAGAATGGTTGGGCAGATCTTTATAGAAGCACTTTTTGTATAAAGTTGTGGTGGTCTCTGTGCAAATTGTGATTATGACACAGTACTTTTTGATAGTCACTAACAAGTGAATATTGCCCTCTCTCTCACAATATTCAGTTATAGTAAGCCTGAACAACAAATCAGGGGTGATGATGCTGGAGCTTGGGACATCAAGATCCTCTATGCTCATTCCTCAGATTCTTGGTCATCTTCACAGGTTGCAGGTGTAAGAGAAAATGTGTGCAGTTGAGACTGGCTTAAAAATACTTTTGTTTATGCTTTATCAAAAATCCCACTAATTGGCTATTGCACTGTTGCCAGCTCTTGTACTGAACCCTGTTTTTCACCCCTCATGCCCGGCATACAGAGGCAATTGGGTTTGACACTGTTACCTGCTCATCAGGGTGTCAGATACAGAAGCAACAGACAGGTAGAAATCACCCAGACCTGGTGTCTGTGACTCTCCTCTGGTGTTGCATATTTTGGGAAGGGATATGAGAACACTACCATTGAGCAGAATCAGTAGAAAGCCATGAAATCTAATTAGAAAACACTTCTGCCCAGTCACCTGTCCTATATCAGTTCCCCCAATCCCTGGCATTTATCTGTTCTCATTTCATTTTTCCTTTTCCTTGTTAGCCTGCAAACACACAAGTGCAGCCCTCCCTACCTCTGCCTGTCTCAGGTGCACCAACTTCTCTGCTTGCAAGTATTCATGCCTCACAGTGTCTCTTTTTATCCAGCAGAGGCAAGTGGTTCTGCATTTTCTGGTTTTTCTTTCATCACCTGTCACTGTGATTTCTAAATATGGCTAATCAACCCTTGGGGGCAGTGAGTCACAGCTCTGGCTGTCACAGCTCTTTGGCACAAAGGTGCTGTAATTCACCTTGACTCAACCTATATTCTCTTTGTTGGATATTTTCCTCCACTCTTGGCTTCCAGGTTCTGCCATCACCATCAGTTTTCTGCAGTTTGGATGGTTATGCCTGCAGGCAGGATGACATAAAACTGCTTTGTTGGGTTGTGGGAGTAGGAGCCACAAGAAAGACAGGAAGAACCAGTGGTGTGTGTGTGTGTGTTTGTGTGTGTGTGGTGCTGGGGATTGAACCCAGGGCCTTGTGCTTGAGAGGCAAGCACTCTGCCAAACGGGCTCTATCCCCAGCCCTGAACCAGTGGGTTTTTTGAATTGTCATTTGTCCTCCATCCTTTTCTACAGTACTGTCTATATCTTCACCTCAACTTTCACTTTTTTCTCTGTGCATTTTCTTACCCTCAGCTGAGTGAAGAGCTGCCAAGGAGTGATTAGGTCAAAACTGCAGCAGTACCTTAGTTTCTTCTGCAGTACATCCCTCCTCCTCCACCCTTCTCTATACACAGCTCAAAGAAACTTCCACCCAGTCATTGAGATCTCAGACCTCAGAGAGGCTGAAGGGAAATTATGCTCATTAGGATTAGAGTAGAAATATCACATTTGCTAAAGCTGCTGCACAGAAATGGGGGCAAAACCTTCCTTCTCCCAACTATACTTTTCAGTGTCCAAATCCTCCACCTGTTCTACATGGTAGCATGAGAAAAGGTAACAGCCTGAGTGGAGACTACCTTGCCCCATGTCTTCTATGGAGATAAATATTGGGTAAAAATTTGCATAAAAATACTTATGGTGCATATGCTTTAAAATCTTTCTTTGCATTTATTTTTAAATAGTGTAAATTGAACCCAAGGACACTTAAACACTGAACTATACCCCTTAGCACCCTCTTTTTTGAGGTGGCCTAAGTTGTTCAGGCTGACCTCAAACATGAGATCCTCAGCCTCCCAAGTTACTGGTATTATAGGCATGTACCACCATACCTCGCTAGTGTTTTAAATCTTTAATTTTGATTTTTATGAATTTTATTGGGGGAATCCATCATTTCTAGTTCTTGCACTTGATGGAGATCTACATCAACAAGAGTATCCATATCACTCAGTCCAAATCATGTCTAATTTTCCTTCTTCCTAGAATCTTTATTTGGAGAAGAATTTGAAAGACCCCTGCCCAGGCCCACCAACCTGGGCCCTGGTTACCTCCATTCACTTTTCCCAGTTCTCTACCACCCATAACATGCCTCCTGGCCATTATGTGGGGTCTACAAAGGACCTGATGTAGGCCCAGATGCATGTGCACCATGTCCAGTACAGTCGCATGTGTCAGACCTCCTATTCCCACCACCCAGCATATCTACTATGCCCATCAGAACCAGTGTGATCTTCACTAGGGGTCACCCATCTGGTGAGATATATGCAGATAGCAAGGAACCATTGCCTTCAGACACTACCTGTCACTCAACCCATGTGAGGCAAATGTACACCATCACCAGAAGCTCATGCCAGCACTGAGCAGCAGCAAATTCAAACCCAAGATAATTGTATTGACTGCTTGGGTAGGAGATCAAAACTCCTCAAACAACTACCAACCACACAGGGGCACATCCACTGGACAGTCATCTTCAGATCAATCCCAGGGCAGCTTTGTTTCCATCTCTCCCTCAAACACCACAGCCTCTTAGCATTCATGTTCCTCTATTGCTCATGTTTGAAATTCTGTACAAAACAAAAACAATTTGCTTTCCACCTAGCAATATAGATAAAATTCAGACATGTGAAGAAATTTCTCACCCTCTTCTTGCAATAAAATGGACAATCCCAGGTGTCACTGCTATGCATTCGGGGTTATTTGAATGACTCATCAAATTTTTATAGTTTCTTCAAATATTCTATTACCTAAGGACTAAGTTGTAAGTTTTAGCTTAAAACATGCTACATAGGTAATAGAAAATGTGAAGAAGAAAGTAGCATACATAGACTCATAACATCTATCAAAGTAAAAGAGAAAATAAGAAATGCTAGTACTATCTTTTGCAAACTCAAGAAAAACTAAGCATACAAATTTCCAGCCTTTCAGCACATAAAAAGAGCATGCTGTGGACATTGTTCTGCATCATCTTGTTTTTCCATTTACAACCCTAACCCTATGTGTTGGGACTAATGACACCTTAACTAACTCAGGCTGACTCCTTACTCCCTTGTGAGTGAGCAAGATCAAGGCCTCAAAGGCAGTCTCAAAACTTAATGACAATAATCAGACTACCATCATGAATTGGCTAACAACAGTTCCGTGAATGATCAGCTCCTTCTTGCCACATAGTCCTATGGGACTTTCACCTGTGTAAATCCCCTGGGCCTTGCTGACCTTTAAGCTGATTGATTCCCACCTAGCCTCCACCCTACATAAAAGCTGTGTGACTTCCTCAATAAACAAGTTTCTGCTGTGACTGGTCTCCCTGACATGTCCAGAGGGCTGGGGGGCAGTCAGTTGGCCCTACCTTTCCCAGTCTGACCTTGTTGAGGAGTGTCCCCTTCCCTTGTTGCTGGCCAAGAAGAGCAAGGAGGCTAAAGACCCCGAACCTAAGCCTTTTTGAATGATCACTGACTATTCTGTGCTAGGAGATAGTCTGGATCCTTCATCTGAAAGTGACATTATTTAATCTTTGGAGTGCCTATTTCATAGGTATTTCATAGTTACCTTCCTTTTGTGGACAAAGGAAGCATGCCATAGTGACTTCAAACCCTCATTGAAGTTAACAGCTAGATCCAGAATTTAAACCAGACCACTGAGCCCAGGTCTTAGCTTCCACAATAACTATGGTGTCACCTTCCCCTGTTCTATTGGCCCTATTTGATTATTACCTACAATTTGTACTTTGTTTTCCTATTGACTTTTTCTGTGGTACTGGGAATTGAATCCAGGGATTTGTTTATGATAGGCATTCTCTCCACCTTTTAGTTTTTAAAAAAATTCATTTCAGTCTTAAATTAATATATTGTTTTAAAGAAGCAGAATAGTAAAAGGAAACAATTTATTTACTGTTATTAGATTCTTCCAAGTGACTACTGCTTTTCAGGACTTCTAGCTTGCAATGTCCTCTCTATTAGTTAAATGAGAATGATGGAGCATGGAGGAGCACCCTATGTTGTGGTCCTTGAGGTTACAGGGAAGAGTAGAGTATATGGAGAGGAACACAAATGCTTGGATCAGACCCTGGTACAGATGCGTGTTGGTTCTTTAAGAGCAGGACCTGCCTGTCCTATAGGGAAAGGCACAATCAGAAACTATATCACTCCATTCTTCTGGAAGCTCCTGGTGGCCTGGCAGCAAGCATAAACAGAGGGGCATTATGGTGTCTATGGCAGTGACCATGCTGTGTGGCCCAAAGTCTCTTCAAGGTTCAGAGGTAGTCAGAAATGAGGCAGGAACAAGCCCACACAGGACAGAAGGTAAACATATGGGGGGTGTGAATTGCCTTTTATTCCACCATGTCATATTGACTGACAAACAAGTTCCATTATCCTGCACAAAGATATTCTGGCTGCTCAAGTAGAGCATGGGAATGGTTAAAAGGAAGGTGAAACTATAAATGCCGATCAACAGACACCAGTACAAAAAAGTGAAAAATAAGAGCTAGAAAAACCACAGGACTTAAGAGATAAGGAGGAGGATGATCAGCCACAGCCTAGGCTAGTCAGTTTTATCCTGTATTGCCATCTTGTGGCCAGAGTGTTACATTACCATCAAATGACAGTAAGGAACCATGTGGGTAGCTGAAGAATCTGTTTCTGCTCCTCCAGCATATTCAAATAATAATCCTTGGGGGATTCACATTTTAATGATTTATGTGAAACTAGGGATCATAATTGTGGAACTCCCTTACAAGCATTTCCAGTAAATCTCAATAGAACAGCGCAGCAACTTTTGCATTGGTATCCTCCTGAACAAAAGACAGTTACTACTATTAGGAAGGCAGTTCAAGAAGATGGTGTTCATTCCCCTTTTGCTACTCAGTTAATAGAGAATTTTAATCTAGATCCTAACACTCCCAAGGACTGGAAAGATTTGTGTTGTATGATATTGGGCTCTGGTGAGTGCCTCCTATGGAGAGCAGGGTTCTATGATCAATGTGAACAAAAAGCTGAAAGGAATAATAGGGCAGGAGTACAGTTAAGTGCTGAATGTCTACAGGGAGAAGGAATCTATGCTTCATCAGCTGTTCAGGCGCAGGACCCACCTCAGTATTTAGATCAAGTGGTTTATGTGCCCTGCGAACTTTGAAACAAATCCCTAGCAAATAAGGAAATAAATCACTTTCTCTCTCCCACCCCTTCCTCTCACCCCTTCTCTCTGCCTTCCTCTTTCCCTGTCTTTTATGCTATAATTAATGGTTATTATCATTTTTTTCTCCTGGGATTATTTTTTGTTTTGTTTTTCTTAAATGCAATATTTTTTTGAGCTCACAATTTTGATCTTACATACCTAGGTTAATAATTTTCTAATCAGTTCTATTTTTATTCAACTCGACTTATTTTTGAATATCTGTTACATTGCAATGGAGATAAGTGTTACAAGGCATTTGCTTTTGTGTTATGTGTATGTTTTTGTCTAATGTCATATTGTCTATGTATGCACCTAAGAAAATTGATATGAAAAATATGCGTGCATAAAATTAAAATTTAAAAAGTGGATCCACATATTTTAAATTCACATGATTTAAAAAGGTTCAATTTAGACTGGGGAGATAGCTCAGTTGGTAGAGTGCTTGCCTTGCAAGCATGAGACCCTGGGTTTGATCCCCTGCACAGCAAAAAAAAAAAAAAAAAAAAAAAAAAAAAAAAAATTAAATTGGGTAAACTAATAAAAGTAAAATGTCTTTGAAATTAACTCGCAAGTCTCTAGTTGGTCAAACTAATAAAATGTTAATGTTTATAAATGCCTAATATCAATTGATTCTAGGACTTTTCTTCAACAGGAAAGAGCCAGCAAATACTGTTCAATACTCTTCTCTGATATCTTGGTTTTACAGTAAAATAAGTAAATTAGACATAACATATATAAGATTACTCAAATATGTTTGTTAGAAACATCTGATTAATTTGCAAAGTTAAGATGCTAATTATTAAATAACATCAAGTACTTATAAGTCCTTAAATTCCAGTGGGTAACATACTTAAACGTTATTGGTGTTTTCAAAGATTGGTGGATAAAAAGGGTTTAAAGATTGTTTTGTGTTATCAATAAACACAATGTAACTAAGAGTTAAGTCCTTATAGGTGCAATTCTATATACAAAGGGCTCCAAAAGTTTTAATTGTGTTTCCATTAGAGTACTATAAACAACAAAGTGTTTCTGGGTAAGAAAATGCTTATGTGGTAAACATGAGGGTCTAAGCAAGTGCTAAGACAATCTATGTGTAAGTAAAGGGCAAATTCCAACAAGTGTGTGTGTGTAACTAAGTTGGTTATATATATGTGAAACAATCAGTTAAAGCGACTTAAGATTTTTCCTAAGGCCAAATACTATTGTACTGATATAAACCAAAGTTCAATCTATATGTTAAAATGACAAGGATTTCTTAGGAACACTAATTTACTCTTAACATCATGTCTGTTTTCTTCTTTAGAATAATTACTCTTGAAAATTAGGGTTTATATAATTATGGTTAAACAAGAACTGTTAGAGTATTGTACTACATTACAGAGTCTAAAAGAAGCAATAGTTAAATGCAATTTAAATAATACACTCGTGTTAACATGCTAGAATAAATAAAGACTGAAAGTTACAAAAGAGAGATTCTTAGACAAATGTGCCTAATAATTATCAAGAGAAACAGCCAGAGTCAGAAATTTTTACTTAATTTAAGGCCTACAGACCTTCTAAGCTACACAGGTAGGCTTAATCCATGTTTGCTAGTATGATTATCTAGCCCTAAATAACAGAAATATAGAGATCTCTACTAAACACAGATTATAACAATAAAATAATATTTTTCAAAATTCAGATGACATCAAGTAGCTTAGCTATATTTTCTGGGGACATCGATGACATTAAAGGTTACTTGCTGGATTTACATTCCTGATAACTTGGACAGTGTCAAGGTTCCCACACAAGGTTCCTTTTCAGCCTTTGTTAGACCTTATTATGGGAACAATTTCTCAGTTCTTCTACCTTCTGGTGAGGGATTATTGACTTCTGTCATTTTCATGATATTCATTAACATATTCCAGATTCTACAACATTTATTATGTATCAATCTCATTTCAGTACTCATGTCTTTTGCTCTTCTCTCATAGAAGCACCCACCCCCAGATGCTTTTACAACCTGCTCTTCCCCAAACAAACTTCCACCTTGGACCCCTTGGTTGACCTGATTTTTAAAAGGGAACTCCAAACTGCTTGCCCCACGCTGTCCCCTTCCAGCTCAAAGCAGCCAGAGTGGTCATCACTCACTTCCTGTCCTTACAGCAGTAAGGAGTTCCTAAAGCAAAAGGGGAAAACAAAGCCAGAATTGGGGACAGGCAGTTAGTGTAGAAATAGGGGATCAGTCAAATTGAGGAAATGGAGGCCATGAAAACCATGTGCCTCTGGAAGTTGGAGACTGTCCCTGGGAGAATGTAATGTCAAGCATTTGTAGAGTCCATTGGTTATCAGATTACCTGGCTGAATCAAATCGGTCCTTCTCTTGCCCATTCACTTCTCACTTTATGCATCTCACTGGAAAAACTAGGCCTAATCACACAGGCAAGAAGCAGAGATAAGGGGAAAAAACTGGAGAACAAAAAGAGACCTTAACCTATAAAGGATGTAAGGTTTGCTCGCTTCTTGGGACTTTAGAACATCAGCTGTAGTCCCCTTCTCCCTCCCAGGAGAGGTCTGTGTTATTAACTTTAAATAGAACCTCTTTAACATGCTGAATCCTACTACAGTGTTAGGATTAGCCTGTATACTCTTCCTTATAATAATTGCAGTCCTTAAATGTTTGTGGTCCATTTTTAACAAGAGACGTATGAGGGTTCAGGTCAATGAGGTCCTCCTGAAGGAATCCCTTGTCCCAGTTCTTGGTTCACAGCAGTTAATGTCTCAAGTATGTAAACTTGCAGAGGGGAACATTCCACTCTGACCACCTAGGAATATAAACAATTGCCCCCAAATTGGGCAATCGAAACAGACAACGGACCTGCACACACCTCAAACAAATTCAAAAGTTGGGATCTACTTGGAATATCAAAGTAATTACAGGAATCCCATACAATCCACAAGGGCAAGGAATTATAGAAAGAACACACCATACCATAAATACTCAGTTACAAAAAGAAAAAGGGGGGAAAGGAGGAACACATATGCCCCCATCATACACACTCTATCACATTCTTTTCACTAAGGAAAGAATTGGGATTCCTCTCCCGGTAATACTCCTCTGCCATTGGTGTACTGGAAAGATCCCCTATAAAATCACCTTCGTGGACCACACCCTTTACTAACTCAGGGATGAGGTTTTGCTTGTGTTTTCCCAGAAAGTGAATCTATGCCAATTTGGATACTAGCCAGATTGATCAAACCCGCTATGTCCTATGGAGGGCAACAAGGAAAGACGTTGGTAAACGTTGATGGAGGAACTGAAGAGACTCAATCTTGAGGACACAGAGAGCTCCTCAAATAGGCAAGGACAATCATCAAAACACAACAAGAAAAATGAAGAAAAGAGGTCAACATGCACCTCCAGTAACTTGAGGGGTGATTAAAAAGGGTAACTCAGGAGGCTCAAAAAATGGCTCCTGATGGTGATACTTTCCCATCCACTTTGTTTTTACTAATATGTGCTATTATCACTGCCAACTCTCACTGCACTGGTGCAACAATTATTGGGACCCTCAATCCATCCACAGTGATGCCATTATGCTTAGATGCAGATGTTCTGCCTTCTATCTTAACTTCTAATACTTCCATGGGCATTCCTGCCACTTCAGCACCTCCTCTTCAAGCTCAATTTAATACTACTGCTAACACTATCGGCAGTTGGCTATTCGTGAAGTTGTCCAATTGTTTCTCCACTTCTGAGCTCTCATTATGTGATCACGTGATCTGCTTATGTCCTGATACTCTCCTAGATCGTACTATTAGAAACATCACAGTTCTTAGATAGGTTAAATTAACTTCTGTATCTAAGAATAGTTCTACAAATGTCTTCCCTGGTTTGCCTGTCTGCCCATGGATTCCTGCCAATACCACTAAAAATGTAAACAGAATTAAACCATTGGCAGACATCCATCCCCACCAGTGTGTGCAAAGTCACACTCCTTTTAGTGCTACCCAGCAGCTTTCATCCTTTGCCAGACTTTTAGTAATAAATGCCTCAGAACCCACCCCAAGCTCACTGAAAATGTATTATAATTCTTCTGGAAGTGCCTCACTGTTAGGTACTCTATTATGTAACCAGCAAAGATGTTTAGATATAGGAGCTATGCTTTTCCTCAATGGGACTCATTTTAATGGAACATCTTCACAAATGTTTAATGCGCCTCTCTGTGTTCAGCATCCATTTTATTACATTGTCTCTAATCAAACCACTAATATATCTATATATTGTCATGATTCTACACAATGCTTCCTGACCAATTGTTGGTCTCCTGGAGTTTCAACTACATTGTTAGCTAGAGTACCTCCTTACATTTGGGCTATATCAAATGATATTCATACTATTCAACCAATAGTTCTTACTAAAGATGTACAGGTAATACGTGCTAAAAGAGATTTTGGACTCATTGCATTGCTTGCAAGTATCATCATCACTGCTCTAACTGCTTCAACTGCTGCCACAATAGCCTTAGTACAAACTGGTGCTAATGCCGCAATGCTAAGAGTCAGTGAAGACTTCACTCTTCAACACCAAACTAATACACTAATACAAGGGGGTATCCTAAATTTGCAGCAACAAATAGATTTCACAAATGAAAGAATGGATATCATGCAAATGACAATGTGTTTACAATGTAATCCCACATTACCCTATGTGTGTGAAACTATGGCAACACTTGACACTGTGACTAAAAGGAGGCAAGAATTAAGTACATATTTAAGGGGTCCTTGGAATGCCCAGTTTCAGAACTTAACACTCAAATTAGGTTATGCAATCCTGTCAATGAAACCCAAGCCCACCTTGTACTGAATGCTTCTTTCTTTACATGAATATGGAACAAAATCACCTCCATATTTGATCCTGTAAATATTGCATTATTTGGGCTCTTCCTTGCTGGCATTGTAATATCATTTCTATGTATTCACTGCCTTTGTAACAGAACATCAAAAATTGAAAGTAGACAGCTCAGGTTAACTCAGGTTATGATGTCACAATGAAAAAGGGGGAAAATGAGGAGAATCATGTGGTGTACCAGGCATGGATACAAGGTATGGACTGGGCTTGAGCACAGGACACTGGGCTCTCTTTATGTCACATGAGTACACTCTGTGATGACCTAATGCATCTTGAGCCTTCCTGGTCCCCAGCAGAAGTCTGCTCTTCCCTGCAGTACAGAATTGTAAACATGTAACCTGAGCAGTGGCCTGGCTGTCTCATTCATATGATTGGTTTTCACTCCATATGTAAACTATTGCACTTCCTGAATAAATCAAGTCTCTGTCCCAGAACCTGGCTCTTGGTGTCTGAATTAAGGGGCACCATCACAATCACTCCCTTCCTGAGAAGCCAGCCCACATTTGACAACATGTGTCCTCAGGTATTTTCAAATTGTAGCATTCGTATTATTTCCTGGAATGGCTATATCCACTGCCACCCCGCCAGGTGCCTAATGTCTCTGCTTTCCCTCTTTCAGTGTGACTTCTTTCCAATAGGGCTTCATGTGTCATTCTTGACCCTGCAAAGCACGAGACACTCATTTCCAGAACCATGGTAAATATTAAAACACCATATCCTTCAGCCAATTCTGCACTGCATCTCTTCAGATCCTCCATCCAAATTAACAATAGTCTAGAAGTGAGCTTCATTCCTCTTGACACTGGACCTCCAAGATATGGGGAGACTAGGTTGCACATTCCCCAATTTCCTCCTCAATGCTATCAGCAAGAGCTAACATGTATGCATCCCCAAATCACACAATTGGACTTCAAGTCATTTGTAACCCAATGCCGAGGAAAACTGACTGAGAACAGCCAGGGCCAAGGGCTGTCTCTGGTCCTCACTTCTTACATTTCCAGATGACATTGAGGAAGACACAGAAAGTGCTGAGCTGTGCAAGTCCACTTCAGTTGCACACATCTGGAGTGTGCCCAAGAAGCCTGGTAATTTCCAAAGACTAGTGCAGTTGTCATTTGGAAATTCCTGCCATTTGCAACCTAGTGAGCATCATCTTCTCGAAGAACTTGCTGATGATATAACCCCACAAGCATTGTCGTGAGAAGGAGCTCACCTATGAGTTGTTGTGAGTTGACTCATGTCAAGAAACATCTGCTAAGAAACACAGGTGACCGAGAAAGCACTGCTAACTTTGATTGCAGCTCCATACTGAAAGTCTGATTGGAAAAGGCTTGAGTGTCCAACTGGTTTTTTCAAGTGTGCCCATTTAGTTGCTGAAAAGAGGAGAAACAGACCAGAGGAGGGAGGGATGGAATATTCAAAAGAGCCTTTCTGTCCCCTCTCCATTTGAGGGTCTGGGGACTTGAACCATGGTCTTTGCATATGCTAGGTGAGTGCTCTCCAAGAGGAGCTATCTTTTAGCTTTGCAGGACCCACTTTTAGGTACCCTCTAGATCCCCAACTGCTGTGACTCTGTCAAATTCTCTTCAGAAAACCCAGTCCCAAACAAAGCCAACAAATTCCTTAGAAAATTTTCATCTTCCTTTCCACAGCAATCCTGCGAGAAACTTTCCTGCACATCAAGACCCACAGTCAAGCTGTGAGTCATGAGGGGAAATGTTTATCCCTATCTATTGAAGGAGGAAAAGGTTTGCAGCTGAACACTGAGCAGAAAATGATATCAGTGAGCGTGGAGTTTGGTTCAGGGGAGGTAGAAGGAGAGGTAGGCATATGTGAGAATCAGAATATGCTCAGGTTGTCAGTATGAAGGGAGATATTGGGGATCATTCACACCTGGAGCCCTAGTCATTCTAATCACAAACCTCACTCCTCTTTTTCCTTCTGGCATTTTCCTTGGACAATTTCTAACCAGAAAATATCTGGACAAAATGCACAACCCAGTGGAGGTGCTGGATCTTGCCTAACATCTTAATTATGGATGAGGAAGAGGAAGGTGTTTCTCCTGGGCAAAGCCTGTTTCCCTAAATGAGGGAATGCCTCAAAAACACAGCCAGACCCTGTCAGTAAATTTAAAGAAGAAAAGGGAAGTGGTTATGGCTCATGGGATCTGGGGTCCTGGGACCAATATTTACTGACAGAAAGAAAAAACAAATTCCTCCTGCAATGTCCACCTGCTGCTAGTTAGGTTTCTACCTCTTTCTCTCAAGATTCAATGGAGAGAGATAAGTGACTGAAAGTCATATCCTGAACCTCTCAATCCTTCAACTTCAATACATTCCCCTCTGAAAATGGCCTGAATTTGGGTTTCCAGTTTTCTCATTCCCTGAGAAGAAAAGATGGGAGAGCGACTCTATTCTCAGTGGAAGGGGCAGGCTTCAGGCATGGCAGGTGTGAAGGGCACAGAGGTTCCAGGCTCTGGTAGGAGCACGCACTTTCTCTCTCTCTGCAGAGGCTTTCTCTGGGCCTTGGGCCACCTGGATATTGAGGAGTGGTGTCTTTGATCTCATGCCTGCACATCAGAGAGTCATTGAGGTCACAGAGTGGCGGCTGGACAGCTCGGTGGCATCACGGTTCCCATAGCAACCAGAGACACTTCAGATGCTGGGGGTTTCAGACTGAGATTGAAAAGAAATGGGGGATGTGTGGTGATGGTAAGAGGAAAGAGGAATGGAGCCAGGGCCAGGGGCCTGATCTTTGAAGAAATGAGATCCTTACCTGTTGACCCAGTTGAAGTGGAGCTATCAGGTTTGTGGGGTGCAGCCAAGCAGGCCAGGAATCACTCCCAGTCCAGGCAGGTCAGGGGACCCAGCTGAAGCCTGACAGCTCGCACTACACTTTAGGCATCCAGGGTGATGCTGTGCTGGTTTGGCCGCACCGGGCATCATGACAGCACAGTCACCTAGCTACTGCTGTGGGCAGGGATCCCCCACGAGGTGTGGGGGACCAGGCAGGGACGGAAGGCTGCATGAATTCTTCTGGTCACTCACCCTAGCATTGCCACATTGGCATTGCCCTCTGAATCCACTCCTCTAGGTCTGCACACCCGGGATTTGTCCAAGTCAGGCAACTCACCTAGTGTCCTAGCAGCCACAGGGCATGATGGCTGCTGACAGCTCATGGCAGGGGAGCTTGCAGCACTGCTCCCTGGCTTAGGTGTTCCTTGAATCAGGGAACATAACACCCTGTCTGGTCGGTTGCCCCTACTTTCTGAGATAGCCATAACAGGAGACAGCTGGAACCTGGGGAGTTGGTCTTCCAAGTGCATGTGTGGCTGCTGTGATAACTCATGAGGAGACCAGGGAGTCATTCAGCCAGCATGTTGGAAGGAGGAAAGGGGGGAGCTTTCAGGCAAGGAGAGAGGTTCTGTGCTCACTCCACCAGCCAGGGCAAACCACCTTGGCTGCTGCCTTACAATTGGGCTGCTCTCAGAATTTGTCCTGCCATGATTTTTCCAGATGTCCTGCAACCCACCTTCAGAGGCAGTAATATCTAGTCCATCTCTGTTCACCCAAGGGTTCATTCCCTTGACCAGGCTGCTGCCTCTGTGTCACAAGGCCCTCTGAGAAATGTCCTATTATCAGTCCCTTATGATGCAGAGTACAAGCCAGTGGATGAAACAAGAGCCTGCTCTTAGCATGAAGAACACATTTTCACAGGCCAGAATACCAAAGATGAACAGACATTGTGCTGAATGAGAAATGGCACAAAGCTTCAAGGCTGAGTACTCCAAATGGAAGGGTAAGGACCTTTGAGGGGCATGAATAGTACATGGGTGTTGGTGTTGAAAACCAACTTCAGTGAAGGGACAATAACAAAATGGGCTTTTCTTAAGGTCTATGTCCAAATTCCAGGACATTTTTTTTCTTTCAACATCCTGTACAGATACAGGAGGTAGTCAGTGCCAGATCATTCTGTGAGCAACCATCATGACTGACCTTAAGTCCCCCAGCAAAAACTTCAATGCCCTTGCCAATTCCTGGCTCTTTCCTTTTGATTCCAAGTGACAGCTGATGATATATATGCTGATTTTATTTTTTTCAGCACAAGACCTCTAATGAAGACTTTCCTTACACCACACCCATGAACCATTTACCTTCAATGTAAATTACTTTACATTAGGATATGCAGCACTGAAGCATGGCTCTCAAATTCAAGAATGCACCTCAATATCAGACATTTAGTCCAAACCGTCCTGCTCAAAATTAAAAGTGAATACCCAAAATGGGCAAAACCTGAATATCAAAAGAGGACACGTTAAAGAACATGCAAATGTGTGATAGACCTTAGTGAGCAGGAAGAGTGTATCCTGGATGCAGTCCCCAAGAACTAGTCAGGAGGGAGGAAGGTTGCAATATATTTTTGGAGAGTATTGTGCTTTGTGTGTACAGCTGTGAGTATATGTGGAATGGAGACTTCTTTCCCCCTTGGCCACAGGCCCAACAGTATGCTGTGAGCAAAGTATGTCACTCAAAGACTGGAAGCAACCATGAGTACAATGTTGGCCTCATCTCTCTGGCCAATGACTGTGAAGTGCTAATTACTCTAACCCCTGACACTGGCTGCATCCTGTCCATGCTCCCTACCATTCAACCCAAGTGCAAGATCACTTTTTGCACTATCATTCACATAGCTCATCTGACTCTGAAGCACCAACAGGGCAAGAATCACAAGCTGTGCATCATTGCTTTTGTGGGAAGCCCTGTAGAAGACAATGAGAAGGATCTGGTTAAACTGGCTAAGCACCTCAAGAAATAAAAAGTAAATGTTTACATTATCAATTTTGGGGAAGTGGAGGTGAACACAGAAAATGTGACAGCCTTTGTAAACACACTGACTGGCAAAGATGGAACTTGTTCTCATTTGCTGACAATGCCTCCTGGGCCCAACTTGGTTGATGCTCTCATCAGTTCTCCAATTCTTACAGGTGAAGGCAGTGCCATGCTGGGTCTTGGTGCCAGTGATTTTGAATTTGAAGTGAATTCCAATGCTGATCCTGAGCTTGCCCAGGCTCTTCATGTTTCTACGGAAGAGCAGCAGCAAAGGCAGGAGAAGGAGGCACGGTGGGCAGCAGCAGCTTCTGCAGCTGAGGCTGGGATTGCTACAGGTGGGACTGAGGACTCAGATGATGCCCTGCTTAATATGATCATCAGCCAGCAGGAGTTTGGCTGCACAGGGCTCCCTGATCTAGTAGTAAGACTGAGAAAGAGCAGATTGCTTATGCCATGCAGATGTCCCCGCATGGAGCAGAGTTTGGCCAGGCAGAATCAGCCAATCTTGATGCCAGCTCATCCATGGACACATCTAAACCAACCAAGGAGGAGGATGATTATGACGTGATGCAGGACCCTGAGTTTTTTAAAGTGTTCTAGAGAATCTTCTGGGTGTGGATACTGATAATGAAGTCATTTGAAATGTCATAGGATCTCTGGTCTCTCAGGCCACCAAGGATGGCAAGAAGGACAAGAAGGAAGAGGATAAGAAGTGAGACTGGGAGAAAAAGGTGGCAGAGCCTGCCCAGGGGACTGCATAGGATGGAGTGGGATATAGGGTTAGATATGTTATCTGTAATCTGTAACCAATATATCCTAAATAGAGCTTGGCAAATTAAAAAAAAAAAGAGTATATCCTCAAGCATTTGCAAGTTTTAGCATCCTTTTTATTTCTTGGACTGGCTATATCCACCACCAACACATCACATGCTTAGTGTCTCTGCTTTTCTTCTTTCTTTCAAAGAGCACTTCTTGTGTCATTCTTGACCCTGCAAGGCATGAGACACTCATTCCCAGAGCCATGGTGCACATGAGAACACCATATTCTTCACCCAATTCTACACTGCATCTCTTCAGAACCTCCATCCAAATTAACAACAGTGTAGAAAAGGGCTTTATTCCTCTTGACACTGGACCTCCAATGATACTGGGAGACTAGGTTGCACATTCCCCCATTTCCTTCTGAATGCTATCAGCAGAAGCTAACACGTATGTATCCCCAAATCACACAATTGAACTTCATGTCATTTGCAACTTGATGCCAAGGAAATCTGAGTGAGAAGAGCCAGGGCCAAGGGCGGCTGTCTTTAGTCCTCACCTCTTGCTTTTCCACATGACATTGAGGTTGACATAGAACGTGCTGAGTTGTGCAAGTCCACTTCAGTAGCACAGTATCTGAAGTGTGCCCAAGAAACCTGGTAATTGCCAAAGACTTCTGCAGTTGTCATTTGGAAGTTCCTGCCATTTGCAACCTGGTGAGCATCATTTTCTTCAAGAACTTTCTGATGATATACCCCCAAGAGCATACTCATGAGAATGATCTAACCTATGAGTTCCTGAGAGTTGACTCATATCAAAGAACACCTCATCTTAAGAAATGCAGGTGACCATTGAAGCACTGCTAACTTTGACCACAGCTCCATGCTGAAAGCCCAACTTGCATATCCAACTGGTACTTGTTCAACTGTGCCAATTGAGTTGATGAAAAGATGAGAAAAAGATGAGACCAGGGAGGTTTGTCAAATTCAAAAGAGTTTTCTTTTTTTCTTTAGAGGTGGGTTTTTCCTGACTTGGTTATGCATGCCTGTAATCCCAGTGGCTTGGGAGGCTGAGCCAGGAGGATGTCTAGTTTAAATCCAGTCTCAATTATGCCAAGGTGCCAAGGAGACCCTGTCTCTAAATATAATAGAAAATAGGGATGGTAATTTGACTTAGTGGTTGATTGTCCCTGAGTTCAATCCCTGGTAATTCTTCCGTCTTTCCCCAAAAAATGGAGAGATGGTGTCTTTCTGTTGCCCAGTCTGGCCCTAAACTCCAATGTTCAAATGATCCTCTTATCTCAGCCTCCCACGTATTTGGGACTTACAGGTTCATGCTACTGCACCTGGCTATTTAGATTGTTGTGTTGTTGGCAATAAGGGTGCTAGAGATCAAATCCAGAGCCATATGTGTGCTAGACAGATGTTTGCATTACCACTGGTCTATGATCACAAACAGGACAACATTTTAATGAAACTATTCTTAAATTTTTAATGAAAATAGTTCTAATCCAGTGTCCTGAAGTAATGAAATATTTGTATAGTTTTGTGAAGATGTTTCATCTTAAATTTTTCATAACAACCATTTTTACTTATATTAGGCCATGGCTTCCATGTGATTTTTATATATCAGTAGATGTCCCAAATAGTTGAGAAATTTTTCCTTCTATCCCACATTCTACAGAAACAAAATGCCCCAGCCACTTAAAAAAAAAAAAAGAAAAAGAAAGAGGCTGGGGCTGTAGCTCAGTGGTAAAGCCTTTGTCTTGCACGTTTGAGGCACTAGGTTCAATACTCATTACCATGTAAAAATAAATAAATAAAGATTAAAAATAAAAAGAAAAGAAAATGACCCATTCTTAGGTCATGCTTTATACAAGGATGGTTGTATGCTTTATTCTATACTGTAGGACCTAACTTTTTATTGGTGGTCATAATTGATTTGATCAGGTTAAGTCCTTGTTAAAGAGTCAGCCATTTTGTAGTCCTGCCAATGATCTAGGTGATTTGATGATGCCAAAATGGGAGGTTGGTTATCATATCTCAGAAAATTGATGTAAGGATCCAACTAATTACTAGGAAGAGGGGAGTAGAAAATAAGAAAGACTCAAGTATTAAGTGTCAGTGTCACAAGGTGAAGGAATTGAGACAGATGAGATGGGGTACTTCCTACTGCTGAGGGCTGATGAGGCAATCCAGGTTTTAGGGTTGTTCTAGATCTTAGAACTCTCCAGCCTGTGGTGCCTAACTGTAGCTTTCCTGGGTGGAGCTGGGGAGTCATCTGCTTAGATTTCACTTGCATTTTTATCTCTTTCTGTCTTATGTGTTTCTTTCCTGAACAAGGGCCTGTTCCTTGTGACTAATAAGGTCCATCCTCCTCTTGGACCTTCTAATTTCTGTATCTATACTACTTACTCATCTCTCACACATGCTTCACTTTTATCACCAGCTGTTTGCTGAGTATTTTCACTGAAATGACTTACTCTCATCTCTCCTTTAACATATTCTAAAGAGAACTAATGATCTTTGTTTTTGTTATTGTTTTGGTGCTGGGGTTTTAACCCAGAACTTTGTGTGTGCTAATGAGCAATATCCCCAAGCCCAGAACTAATGATTTTTACCTAAAATTCATACACATTTCCTATTTTAGTTTTATTTGTTCTTGTTCTTTTTTTTTTTTTTTTTTTAACTTGGCATGGAACTCAGGGGCACTTAACCACTGTATTTTATTTAGAAATAGGGTATTACTGAGTTTTTTGGCATCACTAAGTTTCTGAGGTTGGTTTTGAACTTCTAATCCTCCTGACTTACCTCCCAAGTCACTAAGACTGCAGGCATGTGCCACTGTTCCTGGTGCCTATTTTAGTTGTTAATATCACCATCCTCCATTTTATTCAAACTAAAATTTTTAATATTATACTTCACTCTCCATTTGCTTTGACCCTTTTTTCAATAAATGTTTAAAGAGTTTGAATAAAATTTGTCTATAAAATACCTACTGCTGACATTATTCTTTTTCTAGGAACCTCATATCTTTTTAGTGGTTGGCACAGAGTGATTGGTTCTTAAGAGTATTTGAATTGAATTATAATGAGAATGAAGAAATATGCTAGAAAACAAACCAAGTTGAAACTGATTTTTGGACTTCATTATTTTCCTAGTTCTTATTTTGATGAAAAAGTCTTGATCAGATAACAGTTGGATTCTTTTGATGAGTTTATTCAGATGTGTCTTCAAGGAATTGTGGAAGATGATCCACCTATTGACCCACAAGCTAAAGCTCAACATGCTAGTGGAGGAGTCGAAGAACTGGTAAGATGGTTATTCTGTAAGGCCCCCGAAAAGGACACGCCAACTCTGTCCCATGGATCCACAGCAACCCCAATCAACTGCAGGAGGCGTCACTTGATGCAAACCACAAGAGGTGTTTATTCCAGCGCGCTGGGAGCCAACTGGAGAAGTCGAGTCCCTAGCAGAAAATCTTGTAGGTTTATAAAGGCAGAGACCACACATCGGAAGTGCTAGCACAAGAAAGGGAAAAGGGGAACAAAGCTGCTGGGAAATTTCAAAGGGGGTCTGGGTTTGCTGATAACATACATGTTTCACAATGTTTTACAACAGGGCATAGATTCTGGTCAATAGTTTCTGGTAATCCTACTGTTTGAGCACCATCTGGCTATCAGGCTCAATTTACCCTTTTACTCTCTGTTTGGGGCTGTTTCCTGGAACAGCTTAAGGGCTTCATTCCCATTACTGGGAAGGTGACCTTAGGGAGTTGAGACAATGGGAGGGAGACCTTAGGGAGTTGAGATAACTGGGAGGGTGACCTTAGGGAGTTAAGATAAAACAGACAGCTTAAATAAATGTCCATTCCTTTATTTCCCCATTTTCTTTTCTGGCAAGTTCTAATCATGGAACTTCTGTCTCTATATACTCTTCTCCAAAGCTATTTCCTTGGCGGAGGGACTGGTATTATTGCCTGAGCATTAGTACCTGTACAGCACTTACTCTTTCCCTGATGAAGGTGACTAGGCGATTTCAAGCAGGCAAGAGCCCAGGGGGCACCAATTAGCAGCCCCTTGTTTGCAGTCCTTGATAAACAGTCCTTGATAAAGGCAGGTAAATTTGGTAATCAATGGCCTCCGGAGATCCTTGACATTCTATTCTTCCAGGGGCAGTCTCCAACTTGCAGAAGCAGATGACTTTATGGCTTCATTTCCTCAATTGACCCGATCTCCTATTTCTACACTAACTACCTATTCCCAATTCTGGCTTCATTCCCCCCTTTAGCTGTAGGAACCCATAACTGCTTGAAAAGGAAATGAAAAGGGGCGTCGGTCATTCTGGCTGCTTCAAAGCTGAATGGGGGCAGCGAGGGGCAAGCAGTTTGGAGTTCCTTCTTTTTAAAAAATCAGGTCAATTGAGGGGTCCCAGGAAGAAGCCTGGTTGGGGAAGAGCAGGTTGTAAAGTCATCTGGGGGTGGGTGCTTCTATGATAGAAGAACAAAAAGACATGAGTACTGAAATGAGATTAGTACAAAGTAAATGTTGCAGCATCTGAAACATGCCACTGAGTATCACGAAAATGACAGAAGTTAATCTCTCACCAGGAGGTGGAAGAACTGAGAAATTGTTCCCATAACTAGGCCTTTATTTGGGGACTTTAACATTGTCCTGATAACATTGTTATCAGGAATGTAAACACGACATTTAACTCTTAATGTCATAGATGTTCCCAGAAAATATAGTTAAGCTACTTAATGTCATTTGATTTTGTAAAATATCCCTTTATTGGTATAACCTGTGTTTAGTAGAGATTTCTATACTTCTGTTACTTAGGAATGGATAAGCATACTAGCAAACATAGATTAAGTCTACCTGTGTAGCTTAGGAAGGTCTTCAGGCCTTAAACTGACCAAAAACTTCTGACTTTGGCAGTTTCTCTTGATAGTTATCAGGCACATTTGCTGAAGAATCTTTCTCTCATTTGTTGCTTCCAGTCTATTCTAGTGGGCTAATACAAGTGTACACCTTAAGTTACATTTAACTATTATTCCCTTTAAATGCCCAAGAATGGCGATATTTTGGTTTTAACTGTTTTGCTGGGTATCTAAGATCAAGCTGGTCAAATTGACCTGGTTCCTGTCTTGTTAAAGAGTCAGCTGAGTTCCCACAGGGGTCACTTTTACAGAACTTAAGAGCGGCTCCTTAGCTCCACCAGTGACTTTGATTAGGCATGGTCTCCTGATGAGGTGACTTCCTTTAGAAGCATCAAGGGATGTTTCCCTTTTTCCATGACCCTCCTCTGCAGCAGATGCACTGGGTGATTTTTCATCCTCTAGTCTCAACAATCTCCTTGATCAGGAGGTTGTGTGACCCAGAGTTGCAATGCTCCTTAGAGAAGTTCTCTTATTCCCTGGGTTCAGGCTGATGTTGAGGGCAAGACCCAAATATGAACTTTTCTTGACCTCTGTATTTAACTCCAATCTTAAGTTTGATCTTAATTATCCAGCAAGCCAGTCTCACTAGTCATAAAGTAAGAGTACTGGGCTTTAACTTCATTGTCTATAACTTTACAGTTATTTACCCTTTTATCTAACTGGAGTGTGTATTAGTACTGGAAGTTACCACTATCTGTTTTAAAGGTGATGGCTTATTATCACAAGTTACCTAGTTTGTGTGTTCTTGAAGCAGCTACTTCTGCAAAACATTAACAGGTAACAGTTTACTAAATGAAATTAGCAAGAGTAAAAATATATTCTGCTTGTATAATAGCTATCTTGAATTTCGATTGAGAACTACATTCTATCCCCTATTTGAGATCACAGTACTTTTACAACAAGAACCAATCTTTTGACTATAACTTTAAATAAGCTGAATTCTGACTTATTTTGGAGTCACTCTAACATGCAGTAAGGTGGGAGGCAGAGCCTTATCTCAGGTAAGGCAGGGCTCTTTACAGATCTTAAGTGTTCTAATTCTGATGTTGATCTTTGCTTCTTCCTTAAATATCATTAAGTAGTTTACATATACTGTTTCCTGAGTCTATGTAAACTTTATAATTAACACAATTTAACATAGTATCTAAAACATGAATCAAAGAAAGGCTGAGAGAGCTTTTAACTTCCCTTTTGTGTGATTAAGTGGCAAAATGTTTTCATATTTCTTTCATATTTCACAATATTAACCTTTAAACAAATCACACTCTAATGTTTAGAAATACATTTATATTTGAAATTCTTTATCTCAGTGTAAAAAGTAACAAATTTTACACATACCCTATTGATAGCAGGTCCTATAATAGAACATTAAATGATAGAAATAAATCCCCAATAAACTTTACTCTTTATAAGTTTAAGATTACCATTACAGACAAGTTTAATCTGGAGGATAGCAGAGCTTAATAAATTCCTTGCTTTAAAAACTTGTGGTCCTGAAAAATATGAACACATTTCATATACAATAGTGACCATTTTACAATTACCTTGACACTTTTATCTTACCAAATTGAGTTTTTAAAGAAAAATGTAGACTCTGTAACATAGTACAACACTCTATAACAGTTGTTTAACCATAATTGCATACACCCAAATTTTTAAGACTAAATGTTCTAAAGAATAAAACATAATAGACACAAAGTTAAGAGTAAATTAGTGTTTCAAATCCTTGTCATTTTACCATGTCATTCTACCATATAGATTAAACTTTGGTTTATATCAGAACGTTAGTATTTCACCTTAGGAAAAACCCTAAATATTTTTAGCTGCTCACATACATATAACCAACTTAGTTACATACAAACTTGTTGAAACTTGCCCCTTTACTTACACAGACTTTCCTAGCACTTACTTAGACCCTCATGTATTTCATCACACAAGCACTTTCTTACCCAGAAACATTTCCTTTTTCCTTTTACTAAATATATTTCCATACCCAGAATCTTTTATTTTCTCTTTCCTATTTGTTGACCCCTTTTTGTTCACATTCTGAAACAACTCTTATGAAATTTCTAAATTTAGATACATTTCTCTATTTTAATAAGATTAAATATTCTGTTGTTTATAGTACTCTAATTGAAACACAGTTGAAACTTTTGGGACCCTTTGTATATAGAATTGCACTTGTTAGGACATAACTCTTAGTAACCTTGCTTTTAGTTTAGCGATGACACAAAACAAGTTTAAACCCTTTTATTTACCAACCTATGAAAACACCAATAATGTTTAAGTATGATACCCCATGGAATTTAAGGAGTTAAAAGTACTTGATGTTATTTAACAATTAGCATTTTAACTTTGTAAATCAATCAGATGTCTCTACAAACACATTAGAGTAATCCCATACATGTTAACTCTAATTCACTTATTCTGTAAAAATCAAGATATCAGACAAGTGTCCTGTACAGTATTTGCTGTCTCTGTCCTGTTGAAGAAAAGTCCTAGAAACAATTGATATTAGACACTTTATTAACATCAATATTTCATTAGCTTGACCACCTAGAGACTTGAGTTATTTTCAAAGACATTTTACTATTATTAGTTTACCCAATTTGAACCTTTTTAAATCACGTGAATTAAAAGTATCTGGATCCATTTTTAAATCTTAATTTTAGGAGCGCTCAGTTTTGATACAGACAAAACATGACATTAGACAGCACGACATACAAATAACACAAAATCAAGTCCTTGTAACTTTAGAGGTGATTCTCCATTGCAATGTAACAGATGTTCAAAAACTCTAGTTGAATAAAAATAGAACTGATTAAAAAATCATGAGCTCAAGAAAACATATAATTAAAAAAACAAGAGTCCTGGAAAAATGATATGGCCATTAATTACTTTAGTAAAGTACCATAGCATTTACTTTGCTGGAGTTTTAAAGACACTTTTTACCTTTTCTTTCCCTGGGTTTGAGACCGGTCTCCTACTGAGCCTTTAGGCTTCTTTTATTTATATTTCAATGTAAGCCTTGACTGAGATCTGGAAGGATTTAACAGGTTTTAATAGAAACTTTGTATCTAAGGCATTGTAGCCATCTCATCAGGACAGGTTGGATGTTAAAATTATGAGACCTTATTTTTCATTACTTTTGAGACTGAAGCTTCTTTGCTAAGTTACCCTTCAGGGCTGTTGGGAGGGGGAGTCCAGAGAAGGAAACTTTGGGGTCCACCGGAGAGTAGCCCGGGCCGAGAGCCCCGCAGTTCTTCCAACTCTTCCTCCGCCTCCGCCACAAACACACAACTGAACCAGATACAGACGGGCACCAATCTCTGATCCACCAATTGAACCCCATCAGCGTCCTTACCAACGGAGACTACCAGGCATCCCTGGCTCTCCTCCACCCTTAGGGCATCCCCCAGGGCTGCAACCTGTGGCCCCCCAGGCACATCTACCAACCACTGTTCAGTCACTCTCACGAGTCACCGAACGGTTGCCACCGAAACCGAAAGCGCGCTCACAGAACCAGACCAACTAACAAAACACAAGACAAAAACAGACAACTTTGGGGTACCCCTTCTTACCTCCAAGGTCGACTCTGCGGATGAGGGGGGCCGTCTTATCCCAGACAAGCCCCCAAGTGTAAGGCCCCCAAAAAGAAAACCCCAACTCTGTCCCATGGATCCACGGCAACCCCAATCAACCGCAGGAGGCGTCACTTGATGCAAATCACAAGAGGTGTTTATTCCAGCGTGCTCGGACTCAACTGGAGGAGTGGAGTCCCTAGCAGAAAATCTTTTAGGTTTATAAAGGCAGAGACCACACATTGGGAGTGGTCACACATGAAAGGGAAAAGGGGAACAAAGCTGCTGGGAAATTTCAAAGGGGGTCTGGGTTTGCTGATAACATACAACATGCTTCACAATGTTTTACAACAGGGCATAGATTCTGGTCAATAGTTTCTGGTAATCCTACTGTTTGAGCACTATCTGGCTATCAGGCTCAATTTACTCTTTTACTCTCTGTTTGGGGCTGTTTCCTGGAACAGCTTTAAGGGCTTTGTTCCCATTACTGGGAGGGTGACCTTAGGGAGTTGAGACAATGGGAGGGAGACCTTAGGGAGTTGAGATAACTGGGAGGGTGACCTTAGGGAGTTAAGATAAAACAGACAGCTTAAAAAAATATCCATTCTTTCAATTCTAATAAGTTCCATGGATAGAAGATAGTTTGAAATTTCAGCCCTGCTTGCACTTGGCTTAAAGGTTAAAAGTCAGTAAGAGTTTTTAGCAGTGTACTTATAGCATCTTTAGTCAACTTCTGGTGTATTGTTACTAGAGATGTGCTTTTGTAAATTAGTCAAAACCCTAATCCTTATGCAGATGGGGATATTTAATATTTGGGAAGAAGGAAGTCAAAGATGAACAAAAAAGAGAAGCAACCCAGAAATAAGTACTTTAGATAATTTTACTTTTTGTCTCTTTTCTCCCCTTCCAATTCTAGGGCTTGCACCCAGGACTTGTATATGCTAGGAAGGCACTCGTCACCTGAGCTATGTTCCAACCCCTTTTTATTTTATATTAAGAAACTCTTTCTCATTGAAAGGATTGTCTTCAAACCTGAAAACCATCCTGACTTAGACTTCCAAGTAGCTAGGATTACAGGCAGTGCCATCATGACTGGATAAGAAAAAGTGTTAGGAGGACTTCTCCTGATTTTTTGTTTATTACATGGGATGCATTATCATAACAATATGAGACTGAAAAAAAGAAAACCACAAGCTGAATGTGGGGGTGCCTGTCTGTAATCCTAGTTACTTCAGAGGCTGAGGCTGGAGGATCTCCAGTTTTAGCCCAGCCTGTGTAAGAAGGGGAGACTGTTCTCAAAGTACAAATAAAAGACAAAAAGGAAAATCATCAAAACTTATTAGCCCTTTTTATTTTTTCAGTTCTTTAAAGTTTTATTCTCATATGTGCATTTTTTAACATTGTTAAAATTATAACTTAAAATTATAACATTGTTAAATGTGTGATTTTAGTTTTATATAATGATTGTAAAGTCCAAAATAATGCATTGACTGTCCCCAGTTTTAGAAACGTAGAGAGGCAAATGTGGGATAATATTGAACTTTGATTAACAGGGTAAACTGTAAAGCAAAATGAGGTAGAGTTAGATAGTGGGGAAAGTGGTAATTTCTAGCCATTTCAGTCTTATTTCTCCATAGCTTATATTAAAAGGGCTGGTTTGATTTCATTCTAATAGGACATCCTTCACAGAATTTTGCTCTTAACAGCAAAAGTAATTGACATTTCAGGGGCTGTGATGGAAAAAGGAACATAAGGTTTCTTTTTTTCTCATTTTTTTCTTCATGGTTTATGCATAAGTAGAGAGACAATACTATAACAGCATATTCAAAATTCCAGTAGAAGTGATCTCTAAAGCTTAGTTATCAGAGCTTAATAGAAAAGAAGAGCAGAGGAGAAAAAGGCTTAGGCATTTCCACAAGAAAGTATTTGATGTATTTGGTTTGAAAATGGGATGGGAACCACTGCAATCAACCTCTAAATTTTAATTTATCTTCCCCCCACATCCCACCCCATAATACTAGGTATTTAACCCAGGGCCTCATCTGTAGTGAGGCAAGTCCTCTACCATTGAGCTTTATTCCCAGCTCTCTTTATTTCATTTTGAGATAGAGCCTTAATGAGTTGCCCAGGCAGTCTTTGTCTCAGCCACTCAAGTTGCTGGGATCACAGGTGTGTGCCACTGCACCCAGTCCAGTTTCTGTTTTAGGTCTTATTTGATGGTAAGGTGGAGCCAGATTGTCAGAGATTTTCGATGATGTGAGGAATTATTGAAAAATTATCAGAGAATATGCATAAAGCATTATTTAAGAAAGGTCACTTTGGAAATGGTATTTATTTGAAAGGGAAGGATTCTGGAAGTTGTTGAAAATCTTAGAATAGTCTAACATAGTTTCCTAAACTAAAGTGACAATGGACAAAAGGAATGGAGTGTTCCTTCCCCTTGGTTCAATACTCCTACCAATTCTCTTTTCCATTTATCTATTCCAGCTTGGGAGCCTTGGATATCAATAATTTTCCACGAGGAAAGGGTCTGCTTAGTTCCATCTTCTATGAGATTTGATATAGAGAGAAATCCTGTATCTGTTTCTCTCTGAAGAGTTATATTCATGGATCTTGTTTAGTTAGGCAGCAGATGTTTAATTGAGAACTTTTTATTTCTTTGCATTTTGCTGTGGGCTGAGCTATAGTCAGCCAGGATTGGAAGTGATTAGTACTTTATACAGAATGAGAATGATTAGGATTTTTCTTTTGGTGTGTGTGTGTGTGTGTGTGTGTGTGTGTGTGTGTGTGTGTGTGTCTGGTACTGTGAATTTAACACAAGGGTGCTTTTCCACTGAACTATATCCCAAGCCTTTTAAATTTTTTTGTACAATTTTGAGACTGGATTTCACTAAGTTGCTTAGGAGTTTGCTAAGTTTCTGAGGCTGTCCTTGAACTTGCCATCTTCTTGTCTCAGCCTCCTGAGTCACTGGGGCTATAGGCATGTGCCACTTTGTCTGCCCTTTTATTTTTTATTTTTTGTTTGTTTAGTGGAAGAGTTAGGTTTATTTTTTCTAATATTCTATTGATTAGATTTGAGAAGTTCTAAATGTCAATTTATTTTTGTTCTCTGATCATTTTGTACTTTTTACCTTAACCAGAGAGAGGGGTATGAAATTGTATAGATCATTAATAAAATTTGTTTTGACTGATGTAAACCTGTATGCAGCTTTTATGTACCTATGGCATATTAAGTCATTTTATTTCTGCCTTAAGAAAGCATTAGGTGTAAAACTATACATATATGTAGTGCGTATATTGACTTTGAAGAGTCCTCATATCAATAATAGACTAATTTTGCCAGTTTGAAGGACTAATTTTACTTAAAATATTAATGTCATTTATTAATGTCAGAATCAATAAAGTGTTTATGGGAAAATTTATTTGCCATTTTTCTGTTTCTTGTTTAATTTTAGCCAATGGATTTGTTGAAATTTGAGCAAATTTACCTCTCCAAACCTACCCATTGGAAAAGATATGGTGCTCCTTCTCCAATGATGCCAAATGAGACCAGATTAAGAAATCTCATGTAAGAAATATATATTTTTTGTCATCAGCTGTTACTGAAATAGAATTCAGAAAATATATGTTAACCAGTTGAGGATTTATGTTTTAGTAAATACCCTACTATTGCTCAACTGTGACCTACTTCTATTTTCAAAGGTATTCTGCTCCACTTTATGTTTGCATAACAAAAACAATTATTAAAGAAGGTGAAGAACAACTTCAGGCTCAGCATCAGAAAACTTATAGAAAAAATTCCAATTATGTTGCATTAAACTTACTGCCTGTTGAATGACTTAACAGATCATGATCTTTGTGAGTTAAATGAATGTCCCTTGGATCCTGGTGGCTATTTCATTATTAATGGATCTAAAAAGGTACAGTAACATTATTTTAAAACATTACAAAATGATAGTTAAAATTAAATTATTAAATTAGAAATGAAAAAGTAGACTTTCATACAGGGTAGCCAGAAAGTGGATTTAAAATATTTATGGTGTGACAGCTAAACTTAAGCTTATTTAGATGAATATAATATAAACTAGCATTTCATCATTTATTAGAGTTATACATTTTTACAAAGCATTTAATGCAACATGGAGTTTGCAAATTTCAAGAATTGCTGTTTCTCTGTCAATCTTTATAATCAATTTAAATTAAGGTGCACATTTGACTCTTTGTTCTTCAATGACCCTTTGATTTCATGGCTATAACTTTCTTATTGCACATATAGGTTCTTATTGCCCAAGAGAAAATGGCAACAAATACAGTCTATGTGTTTGCCAAAAAGAATTCTAAATATGCCTCCACAGGAGAGTGTAGGTCATGTCTGGAGAATTCTTCCCAACTACCAGTACTATATGGGTTAGCATGCTGGCAAGAGGAGGGCAGGTATGGTCTGGGATATGATATGTTGCTTTTTTTTCATTCCTTTGTGTCTTGTTTTGCATTCTTAGTCAAAAAAAGGTTCTCTGGAGCATGTAATTGGTATTATGTGTTAGATATTATTATTATTACCATGTAACAGATTACTCCAACAGAAACATTTATCATCTTGTAGTTTCTGTGGATCAGGAATCTGGGTGTAGCTTAACTATGTCCTCTGACTGAGTGTCTCTCATAAGGTGATAGTCAAGGTGTTTGCCTAGGCTGCAGTCATCCCAAGCATATTCACATGGTTGTTGACAGGATTCAGTTCCTTACTGGTCATTGGACATTTTCAGGTCTTTACTGGCTGTTGGTTGGAATCCTCTCTGTTTCTTGCCATGTGGTCCTCTCCATTCAGCTGACACAGAGAGCAAGCACAAATAGCCATAGAGCCAGGCACAGTGACACATATGTATAATTCTAGCAACCTGGGAGACTGAAGCAGGATAATCATAAGTGTGAGGTCAGCCTGAGAAACTTAGCAAGACCTTGTCTCAAAAATAATAAAGGGGAGAGGTTGGTCTAAGGATGTGGTAGAATGCCCACAAAGGCCCACATAATCCCTGATATGGGAAGTAGGGGCTGGCAGAAAAGCAAAAGAGTATAAGCCACTCTTTTATAGCTTACTTAGGGATTCTATCATAAGCTTTTATTTTTCTTTGTGGTACTTGGGAAAGGACCCAGGAGTGCTCTACTACTAACTATATCCCCAGTCCTTTGGAAGAAATTGGAAAAGAGAAACTTGTATGTAAGAGGCTGTTTGTTAGTTTTGAAGTGGTATTCAAACAAGAAGATACTTCACTATTTTAGTCAGCTTTTATGCTGCTGTGACTAAAGGAATGACCAGCACAATTGTAGGGGAGGAAAAGGTTGGGGGCTTACGATTTCAGAGGTCTTAGTCTGTAGAATTCTGGCTCCATTCCTTGGGGCTTGATGTGAGGAAGAACTTTATGGCAGAAGAGTGGGGCCCAGGGAAACAGCCTACATGGTTATCAGAAAGCAGAGAGAGAGACTCCACTCACCAGATACCCAAAGCCACGCCCCAATTTCTGCCTCCTCCAGCCATACCCTGCCATTTCAGTTACCATTCAGTTAATCCCTATCTGGATTAATTCACTGATTAGGTTAAGGATATAACCCAATCATTTTTTCTCCAAACCTTACATTGTCTCACACGTGAACTTTGGGGGACATCGCATCTAAACCATAGCACTCACAGATTGGCTCTGATTTAATATTTAGTTTTTATCATGTACTTAGCTTTTTCTGTATTTGTCTATTCATGTTTTTGCTCTTTTACTGCTCATCTATTTTTTTCTTCCCAAGACCCCCCAACCCCCAGGGGGGAGGGGATAGAAAGGTATCAACTGTATTTATATTCTTTGCCAGCCAAAAGTCATTTCCAGGTGTGGTATTTGTTTAATTCTTAGAGAATCTTGACAGGCAGATGGATGAGAATGGAAGTTCTATATGGTTTAAATGACCAGGTTGTCTGTAAAATTAGTTAACTTACTTAAGCAGTTTTGTAAAGCAGTTGTAGGAGGTTCCTCAGAGTATGAGGAGACATGATTTTATGAAATATATGAACTTAAATGGTTTGCTTGCTGTCTCCCATTTTTTGGGGAATTAAAAATTTTCTTTTTGTTTGGTGGTATTAGGGATTGAACTTAGAGGTACTTTACCACTGAACTATACCTCTTTCCCTTTTTATTTTTTATTTTGAGACAGGATTTTGCTAAGTTGTGGAGACCGGTTTGGACTTTGCCAAGGCTGACCTCAAACTTATAAACATCCTGCCTCAGCCATCTGAGTAGCTGGAATTTAAATGGTTTTCTTGGTGCTTTTATATTTCTCTGAACTCTTGTATATTTGTGTTCTAATGGTATTTTATTTTTCTAGGGTGCAAAAAAAAGTGCTATTGTTCAGCACATATATCAAGCAAGAAGTTCCCATCATTATTGTGTTCAGAGAATTAGGTTTTGTGTCTGATAGAGATATCCTAGAACATATTACTTATGATTGTGGAGATCCAGAGATGATGGAAATTGTAATATGAAAACAATATATTCATAGTGTCTGATAAGAAATTTAGAGGTACTAATTGTTGTTAACCTTAAAACATAGAAGAGCTGGGCATGGTGGTGCATGCCTCTAATCCCAGCAGCTCCAGAGAGTGCGGCAAGAGGATGGAAAGTTCAAAGCCAGCCTCGGCAACTCAGTGAGACCTTAAGCAACTCAGCAAGATCCTGTCTTTAAACAAAGTATAAAAAAATGACTGTTGGTATGGCTCAGTGGTTAAGTGCTCCTGGGTTCAATCCCTGGTCACAAAACAAACAAACCCTAAAACAGCAGAAATCTGTGAAGAGCAATTTGACTGTCACAAATTTCATGTGTAGTGAAAGTCTTTCCTGTCTAGGCCTCTCTGCTGACAGTTCCATACAACATAGACATGAAAGGTAGAGAGAGCCAAAAGTTCAATGGCAGCCTCATGAAGAAAGCAGTAAGAAAAATTATAAAAGTACACTAGTCTAGTGTAATTTAGTAAAAAGGAAAAAGAGTAGTTGATACCTTTATTTCTTTTTATTTTGAGGAAAAGAAAAAACTTTTTGTTTTGTAGGAATTACAAACTTAGAGAACAGTTGCTAGAGTAGTGCCGAGGACTCTGTGTTCTTCACTCAAATTTAGTTGTTAACTTGCCTACATTTGATTTATTATTCTATCTATACATACATGTGACTTTTTTTCTGGACCATTTGAGAGTAAGTTAACAGGTATTATGCCTCTTTACTCCTAATACTTTAGTTTGTTTCCTAAGATCCAAGATATTCACTTACATAATCATGGTATAATTACTAAAATCAAGAAATTTAATGTAGATGTAATACAATGAATATGCAGATCTTACTCATGTATTTGCTAGTTGTATTTGCTAGTTCTTCCTCTCCCTTGTGTAGGGGATTGAATTCAGGGGCATTATACTACTGAGCCACAGCCTCATTTGTGTGTGTGTGTGTGTGAATGAATGAGTGAGTGTGTGCAGTGCTGGGGATCAAGCTCAGGGACTTAAGCATGGTAGGCAACTGTTCTACTGCTAAGCCACTCCCCAACTCCCATATCTTTCTGTATATTTTGAGACAGACTTGCAAAGTTGTCTAGGCTGACCTGGAACTTGGAATCTTCCTGCTTCAGCCTCCTGAGTGCCCCACCACACCCAGCTCCAAAATTATATTTAATATTATTTTTTTCTTAGTTCAGAATCCAATTCAGAATCATTCATTGCATTTTTGTTTGTTTGTTTATTTGTTTTGGTACCAGGGATTTAACCTGGGAGTGTTTTACCACTAATCTACATCCCCAGCCCTTTGAGGTGGTTCTTCTAGTTCTAAGATTTTTATAATTCCTGATTTCCTAAAAACACTTACATATTTGATTATGTTTATAGGAATATCTGGCATGTTATTAAGTTAAATGAGAGCTGACTCATTTTGAGGTGAAAATATGAATTTGAAAATTTCTATATAAATTATTTGACAGGTTAAACCTTCTCTTGATGAAGATTTTGTCATTCGAGAACAGAATGTTGCATTAAATTTCATTGGTTCGAGAGGGGCAATGCCTGGCATTACTAAAGAGAAAAGAATTAAATATGCAAAAGAAGTCTTACAAAAAAAAATGCTTCCTCATGTTGGTGTTAGTGATTTTTTGAGAACAAAAAAGTATATTTCTTGGGATATTTTAAATTTTATTGTTTTAAGTTCTCTACTAAGATGTGGTTGAGATAGAGTGTTTTGCTTAAAACTAAATGTAAAGAATGATGTTTTCTGATAAATATTATTGGGGCAGAAACAAAAACAATGTTTTTTTTTTCACTTTTTGTTTTTTTTTTTGTGGTGCTGGGGATTGAATGCAAGGCAAGCATTCTACCAACTGAGCTATATCCCCAGCCTTTTTATTTTACTTCTTTTTTCTTTCTTTTTTTTTTTAAGATATATGGTTTATAGGTTACTTCTAGCCACTTTGGGTACAAGAGAACTCGATGACAGAGATCACTATGGAAACAAAAGATTGGATCTTGCTGGGCCACTACTTGAGTTCTTTTTTAGAGGGTAAAATGTTACAGAAGAAAATTGTTGAAATAAGGAGATTGATTATAGATTGTTTCATTACACTTGGAGTTGCTAAACCATCTTGGTACCATATGATGTACCTCTGAAACTTGCTAGGTTCTCTTTGCTACTTGCTCAGATTTAGTTTGTGTTCATATCTGGGAATGATGTTTGTAAGCACAGCGTATCTCTTGTTTATGTTTGTTTATTTATATTTTTTAATGCTAGGATTGGACCCTGGGGCACTTTACCACTGAACTGCATTCCCAGTTCTTTTTATGTTTATCTTGCTAGCTGCTGAGGCTGGCCTTGAACTTGTGATCCTGTTCCTTCAGCCACCAAGGAGCAGGGATTATAGGCATGTGACACTGTGCCCAGCAGTGCATATTTTCTTTATTCCTCTGGTAACCTTGAGGAATGTTTGAGAAAATAATACATTTCCTTGATTTTCTTTCTTCTTCTTCATTTATTTTTTCTTTGCAGTGCTGAGGATTGAACCTGGGCCTTGTGCATGCAAGACATGCACTGTAGCACTGAGCTATATTCCCAGCCATGCATTGATTTTCTAAGTGCTGATACTGAAAATTTTATTAGTCTTGTTTTGTATCTTCTCTTAAAGTATACAAACATGAACTAGAGAAAAATGTATAAAAATGTTACCAGTGATCATTTCTTTGAGCATTGGGATTTTACATTTTTTCTTTTTTCTTTTGGTACTGGGAATTTTAGACAGGGGACTTTTACCACTGAGCTATATCCCCAACCCTTTTAATTCTTTGAGACAGAGTCTCACTAAGTTGCCCAGAGCCTTGCTAAATTGGCTAAGGCTGGCCTCAAACTTCTGATCCTCCTGTCTTAGCCTCCAAAGATGTTGGGATTATAGGCATGCACCACCACACCTGACTTTTCATTTTTCCCCTATGTTTATTTATTTGTTCATTATTATTATTATTTTTTGCTTTTAATAAATTTTATTTTTATATATTTTAAAACTGCAACTTTCAGAAACTTAAAAGAAAAATATTTTTATGATACTGAAATGAGCATCTCTTTGGTATAAAAATCACACAATATGTGTGATCTTGAACTAAAAAAATTAATGAAGGTCTATGACCTAATAATCTGAAAAAGACTGTTCTTTACCCATTCATATGTCCCCTTGCATTGCCCCCACTCTGGAGCTTAGGAATATACTTCTGGACACATCTCCATATCTACAAAGAATTAAGATGCCACATCAAATATGTTTAAAAAATTATAATGTAGTAGAGCATCAAAGCATCAAAGTTGGCTTAATAGTTGACATATGACAAAAACCACCAAAAAGCAATATAAGATACAGGACACATAAAATACAACACTGTCACTGAGATTAATAATACGTCATTTAAATTTGATAAAATGGAAACAAAGCAATTTCTTTAGAATTATTATGCAAATAACTTGCTACTTAGTACTGAGTCACAAATTTGATAAGGTTTTTTTTTTTTTTTTTTTTTTTTGCAGTGCTGGGGATCAAACCCATGGCCTTGTGCATGCAAGGCAAGCACTCTAACAACTGAGATATCTCCCCAGCCCCTGATAAAGTATTTTATAGCAAGCAGTCAAATATACAAAAATGTAAAATATAAGAAATATTAAGAATGAGAGCAATTAACCATAAAAATAAATAGGGCAAAAACATGCATTCTCTCTTGACATGCTTTCATTTTCTCTCATGCTTTTTTAAAAAGCATCTTCATAGGTTAAAAAAATTGTATTTTTAAAAACTACTAACAAAGTTCAAATCCCAATTACAAAAGAGAATGTTTACCTTCAAGTCAATGAAGTTCAGATTTATACATTTTTAGAGAAACAATTACAGTCTTCATGCTAAAAATATGAAGGAAAAAAGCTTTTAATTATGTTTGTCAAGTCTTTTTTTTCAAGAAGGATTTAGCAAGTGTTGTGCGACACTGTTTCAGGTGCTAAGGATATAAAAACAAGACTCAATCATAGGTTTTGGAGAATTTACCCTAATGGAGTTGGATCCAGCATAGGCAACCTTAGTTAACTCCTTTGGACCATAAAATGAAGCTCAACTTCAAAGTCTACCATTCTTGCATCTTGATCTGTGTAGTATGCTACTGGTAGCACTATTAACATTAATTATCTACTAATGGAATTGGCTTCCATAAAGGATTCTACAGAAGTTTAGAGGACAGAAAGTATTTAAGAATAAATTAATACTGGTCTGAATCAAAAATATCAGCATTCTTCTTTCATAAAATCCAGAAAATATTCATTCTGAGTATACCAAACTGCTGAGTGATCATCCTATTTTGCAATACATTTGCAAAAAATGTATGTTAAGAAGGATGTTACACTGTCCAAATCAGGCCAAATCAGTTGTTAGGTTTAAAAGAATCATAGCCTTCTTTCAAGAGGTCCTGCCAAGTTTTTAAGGAAACGTGCATTTTCTGTACATTTGAGGGCAAGCTCTTCCACTTGAGCTGATCCTGCAGGTGTGGCTTTAAGAAGTTTGGTTAGAGAAAATGCTGCATCTCTGATCTACAGCTCCACTTCCCCCAGTGGGCCCACAGTTCGGTCACTGCTTCTGCTTAAAATTGGCCAGCCCAAACTCACTGGGACACTGGGGGAGGATGCTGATGAAACATCTGAAGAAGGAGAAGAGGGAGGCAGTGGGGGAGGTGAAGAAACATGAAACTCCTCACGGTCAGCCATGGGGAAGGGCTGGTACCACAGAGCCGGACCTAAACAGCAGAACCGACACCCTTTCCCCCATGTTTAAAAAAATATATTTAGTTGTGGATGAACACAATAACTTATTTATTTTCTTATGTGATGTTGACTATACAACACAATGCCTCACATGGACTAGGCAAGCACTCCACCACTGAGCCACAACACCAGCCCTCTCTATGTTTTTGGTTGGTGCATTATAGTTGTACATAATGATATTTGTTGTTACATATTCCTTTATGAACACAATATAACAATGTAATTTGGCCTTAAATTTTATTCTTGATGTTTCTATATTTCCCATATTTTCTATAGTGAACTTTCAGAAAAATTATTTTTAACAGCAAAACACGTAGGCATTACAAAAAATTATTAACATTAGTTTTTGAACAGGTTTTGTCAGTTTGTTATAAATTAGTATTTTTCAGATTTTTTTGTTATTGTCCTACTTAGACTCTTTTGACACATTTTCTTAATTGCCACATAGGTGTATATACTATATATATATATATGTGTGTGTGTGTGTGGGTGTTTTTGTTTTGTTTTGGTTTGGTTTTGTGCCCTGCCACAACCATTTTCAACCACTTGTGGGCAATATTGTCCTTGTTAAGAATGAATTTTGTAGATACTAACACATTTAAAGCAATACCATTTTGTCAGTATGTTTAAGAATTTGCTGAAAGAAGTGGGAATCTATGCACAGAAATTTATTGATCGAGGAAAGGACTTTAACTTGGAGTTGGCAATTAAAACAAGAATAATATCTCATGGCTTAAAATAGTCTTCAGCTGCTGGAAACTGGGGTGACCAAAAGAAAGCTCATCAAGCCAGAGCTGAAGTATTTCAGGTGTGGGTGTCAACTATGACTATAGGATTCATAGAAAAAATGTTATAGGACTAGTAGTTTCTTTAATTTATTTACTGTAAATTGTTTTGATTTTTATTTTGTTCTCAGTATGAAATCACTAGATTTAAATCACTAGTTTTAAATTATGAAACTGATATTTTTCTTTAGCTATTAGCATAACAAAGAGGAAAGAATTTTTTGACTTACAGTTTAGAAACTCAAGATATTTAAAAGAGTAGCTACATAGGAGATGAGACAGTATGTGTTAGCAAAGCTTTGTGTATTTAAAAAATTCCAAAAAAGAAAAATATTAAAAATTCCATATTAGAAGCTGATCCAGAGAAAAAAATAGATATCCCCTTTATTTGTTGAAAATGCATGGTACTTCAGAGTTTATAATGTAGTGAATGCAGTCGCTAATCTCAACTGGAATATCAAGAAAAAGCTTTTAAAAGGCTCATTAGGCATTTTTTTAAATACATTTTTATATTTGCTTTACTGTTTTCATTTTTGTTAATTGGAGATTGCATCCAGGGTGTCAATTGGAGATTGCATCCAGGGTGTCAAACTATATTTCAAGCCCTTTTGTTTTTTATTTTGAGATAGGGCCTTGCTAAGTTGCAGAGGATGGCCTTGAACTTGGGGTTTTCTGACTCAGCCTCCCAAGCCCCTGGGATTACAGGAATGTGACATTACACCCAGTGTCCTTTTTTATTTTAATTTGGTACAGGGTCTTGCTAAATTGCCAAGACTGGCCTCAAACTTGAGAACCTCCTGTCTCAGCCTCCCAAGTTGCCACAATTACAGACCTTCACCAACATGTCATATAGATTTCTTTTCCTGTGAGATTTTTAAAGCTATAATGTACTTATCTAGCTTTATGGGCTTATGGGGTATATACTCCCTTTTGAGGTATATTGGCATTACCTGATGGATTTGGCATTCAGATAGCAAATTCAAATTCCTAAATTCTAGATGCTCTATGAAATTCTAGGATACTGCCACATAGCAAAGTTAAATTTCTAGTTCCTTTTAATTCATTAAAAATTTCAGTGTATAGTTGATGTTTTGGATGCTGGGTTCACAACTTGAATAAGTCTCTTTACCAACCCTCAAGTAGTTCATCAGCATCTAGCAGAGTAACATTCATTTATATAAACCTCCTATACCCTGAGCTTTGATATGATAAATGATGCCACACTACAATGTCAGTTCAGTGAATTACTATTGGGATGTGTCAGGTACTCTCCTACACTGTAGAGCTGGAAAGATGAATAAAACAAGATCCCTGATCTTTGGTAGTTTACTAACTACACTTGTAGATGGATGTGAGCAGGTATCTACAACATGGTACAGTATCATAAAAGACCCCCACACCTGCTCTGTTGGAATGCTGGAGAAAGGTTTTATCACAGCTTTAGAGGGTGAAAATAAATCTTTAGGTGGTAACATCTGAACTGAATCTTGAAGCATAACTGGGAAACAGCACAAGGTGGAAAGGAGGGTAGAACCAGCAGCTCACAGAAAAACTTTAGAAAATTTCATAACATCTTGAATACATTTCTTTAATGAGCTGGCTTTTTAAAAGATACCTGGTTTAAAAAACAACAACAACAAAAAGCCCAACCATATAAAAAGGTATGCAGTCCCCAGCACCAAAAATAAAACCTTGAGTTTTCTGGCCCCTTCTGTATTAGTTCCATTGCAGTATTGTAATGTTTTAAAAATAAATTTAAGTACATGAAGAATATCCGATCTCATGAAGATACCTGGTTAGAAAGGGGAGGGATATTTTGATTTTTTCAGGTAATTGCATTTATTTTTTGATGTGACATCAACACTACAAATTGTAGTAACTTAAAGGTTAGTCATGACATAGAATCTAAACACCATTGATTTGTTGTGTGCTTCAAATGCATCTTTTACAAATATAGTTTTTTTTTCTCAAATGCATACTTTTGAAGCATCATAATTGGTCATTTGAAAAATAATGATTCACTGAGGTATACAGAATTTCACATGTTGACACATTTTATTACACATATGTGTGTGTGTTAAAAAAATTATTTGTTAATATCACTACTGATGTCATTTAGGAAAGCATTTATGGAGAAGTATCAAGCCCTTTGTTGTGGGTGGTTTTCTAAAATTCTGATTTTTTTTTTTGCTTAGGTCAAAAATTTTTAATTTTTTTGTTTGTAGATGTATAAATACCTTTATTTTGTGTATTTATTTTTATGTGGTGCTGAGGATTGAGCCCCAGTGACTCACACATGCCAGGCAAGCACTTTACCACTGAGAAACAACACCAGACCTGTTAGGTCAATTTTTACTCATGATTTTCAGCAGATACTTAAAACTGTTATTCTTTTTTTTTTTTTTCATGCAAGAGATTTTATTAAGTGGATGGGCAGTGTCTGCCCACTGGGTGAAAGAGAGAGAGAGAAAATAAGAGAGAGAGTGAGAGTGAGAGTAAGAGTGAGTGAGAGTGAGTGAGAGAGTGAGAGAATGAGGAGAGAAAGTGAGTGAGAATAAGGAGAGAGTTAAAATTGTTATTCTTGAAAAGTTCACTTTGTTAATTTTGTTTGATTTCTTTGCTAGATATCTAAGTTTGAATTAACATTGTTGTGAATGTTATTGATAACATTGTTGGTGTCATCTGGATTTCAGGTAGAAAAGATGTTGTGTTCTTATGAGGAAAGTGACTTGTTCAGAATTGTGCAAGTCCTTTTCTGCAGGACAGCCATCTTCATGATATAGTGGATACATGTTTTGAGGACTTTCTTTTTGGTTGAAAAATTTAAAAGATGAGTATTCCATGATCAGGTTTTGATAATCATTTTTACTGTTTCATTAAGGACATTCTTGGGCTGGAAATGTAATTCAGTTGGTAGAGTGCTTGCCTAGCATGCATGATGCCCTTGTTTGAATCTTCAGCACCTCCCCCCCCACATACACACACAAAGACATTCTTAAGTAAGACTGACCTTTACTTGAATGCAAATAGAACTGCTGGTAAAGTTTGATTCCACTGCCTTGATTTATGCTATGGTGTCACTAGTTTTATTCACTTTTTGCATTATCAGTACAAATGTTAACACAGTGAAATAGGCAAATAATACATTGTATTTGTATAAAAATATTTTTGATTCTCAGGAGGCCTACAGAGCACACTTTAAGATACTCTATTCTAAAAGATTAGTACATTTTAAGAAGACCTTAACCTTCTTAGTATTACTAAATATGAGATCAGATTTGCAATGATTACATAATTCTTTAAGCAGTTTTTTTTTAGCACAACTTTTCATTTCTTTGGTTATACACAATGCAGTCAAACTATTCATGCAATCATACATGTACATAGGATAATAATGTCTGTCTCATTCCACCATCTTTTCGATCCCCATACCTCCTTCCTCCCCTCACTCCCCTCTGCCCAAACTAAAGTTCTCTCACTCCCATTATGGATCACTATCCACATATCACAAGAAAACATTTGGCTTTTGGTGTTTTGGGATTGGTTTATTTTGCTTATGATGATATTCCCTGGCTCCATCCATTTACCTGCAAATGCCATAATTTCATCCTTTTTTAAGACTGAATAATATTCCATTGTGGTAAATATATGCCACAGTTTCTTTATCATTTATTATCTATTGAAGAGCTATTGTGAATTAGGGTGCTATAAATGATGTTACTGTGTCCCTGTAATATGCTGATTTTAGGTCCTTTGGGTATAGACCATGGAGTGGAATAACTGGGTCAAATGGTGGATCCATTCCAGGTTTTGTAAGGAATCTCCATAGTGCTCTCCAGAGTAGTGGCACCAATTTTCAGTCCTACCAGCAATGTATGAGTGCTCCTTTTCTCCCACATCCTTGACATTTATTGTTGCTAGTATTCTTGATAATTGCCATCCTGACTGGAGTGAGATGAAGTCTTAGAGCAAGTTTGATTTGCATTTCTCTAATTGCAAGGGATGAAGAACATTTTTTCATGTTTCATGATTGATTGCATTTCTCTGTGAAGTGTCTGTTCAATTCCTTAGCCCATTTATTGATTGGGTTATTTGATGATTTTTGGTGTTAAGTTTTGTGAGTTCTTTATATATTCTGGAGATTCTGCTCCATCTGATGTGTGTGTGGTAAAGATTTTCTCCCATTTGGTAGACTTGTTCTTCATGTTACTGAGAAGAAACTTTTTAGTTTGAATCCACTCCATTTATAGATCCTTCATTTTACTTCTTGTGCTTTAGGAGTCTTGTTAAGGAAGCCAGATCCTAAGCCAACACAAGGGAGATTTGGGCCTATTTTCTTATATTAGATGCAGGTTCTCTGGTCTAATTCCTAGGTCCTTGATCCACTTTGAGTTGAGTTTTGTGCAGGCTGAGATAGAGGTTTAATTTCATTTTGCTGCACATGGATTTCCAGTTTTCCAAGCACCATTTGTTGAAGAGGCTATCTTTTCTTCAATGTATGCTTTTGGGGCCTTTGTCTAGTATGAGATAACTGTATTTATGTGGGTTTGTCTCTGTGTCTTCTATTTTGTACCATTGGTCTACCTGTCTATTTTGGTGCCAGTATCATGATGTTTTTGTTACTGTAGCTCCGTAGTGTAGTTTAAGGTCTGGTACTGTGATGCCTCCTGCTTCACTCTTCTTGCTAAAGATTGCTTTGACTACTCTGGGTTTCTTATTTTTCCAAAAGAATTTCATGATTGCTTTTTCTATTTCTATGAGGAATGTCGTTGGAAGTCTTTTGTTTTTAATCAGGATGCAAATAAGGTCTTGTTTTGCAATTGATATGTTTCTTAAGCCCTTTTTAAAAATAATCTAGAGATTGACCTCTATCCTCTTCTTTTTGTAGATATTTGAAGAAATAAGACTATTTATTTTGGAAGGTTTCAAATAATCTGGGTTTTGCTGATAACATCTCACAGCTATGTTGTTCTATAAAGAGCTAATTTGATCTAAAGTTTTGATGATACTTAGGGTATGAGTTTTTTTTTTTAAATGTACCAGACATTGAACTCAGTGTGCAGTAGCACTGAGCTGCACCCCTAGCTCTTTGTATTTTGAGACAGGATCTCACTTAATTGCTGAGGCTGGCCTTGAACTTGCAATCTCCTGTCTCAGGGTATCAAATTTCTGAAATTACAGTCATGTGCCACCATTCCTGGCCTCAGGCTTTAGGTTTTGACACTAATATCTCTTAGGTGGTATTATATACTTACAGTGTCTGTTCACCTTTTTATAATTTTAGTAGCTACTATTGATCATTGCCTTTAATTCCTTGATGAAAAAGGGCTTGCAAACTCATGAGATTCTAATTCTTATTATTCCTTTTACATTAGCTGATCTACTTCTCAAACTTTGCTTCTTGTTTCTTTAAGTAGGCACCTGGTATGTAGTTCCTGTGGTAAACACAGGATAAATGCTTGATTCTTTTCCTTTATTTGACAGTTTTCAAAATATTGAGTTCATTGTTCAGTATTCTTCAAAACTGAATAATGACTTTTCTTTTGGAGAAACACATAGGGGAGTCCTGTTCCAGAGGCTCATCAGCGGGAACTTTTTTTTCTTTGAAATACTGTAAACCCATTTGTTTTGTTTTATGTATTTTATGTTAAGAAATTGTTATCATTCTCTGGCACAATGTATTTCATTCTGTGTTGGGGAAACCTATAATAATTCACCTGTTTTTCTATTGCATTTGCCAACATTACATTTATCATTTCAGGTGTTCCTTCCTGGGAGACTCATTCATTGAGAACTTGCTTTGTTTAGATTTACTTTTGTAATTCACTTTTGAATGTAGAGTTGAATTCTAGAATGTAAAATGATAACACAATGAGCCTATACATCATGTATTTTATGAGGAATATTACATGCTGTACTTGAGATATAATGTATTTATTCAATTTGAGTACCTTCTAATGAACATCAAATGGTTGTTAGGCTTCTCTCTTTCCTACCAGCAGAGAAAATCCTAGGTGTTTTAGTCAGCTGTTTTTGCTGCTGTAAATAAAAATCTGACCAGAACAATTATAGAGGAGGAAAAGTTTATTTGAGTACTCGCAGTTTCAAAGGTCTTATTCCTTAGAAGGCCATCTTCATTCCTTGGGAGCTCAATGTGAGGCAGTACATCATGGAAGAAGAGTGTAGCAGAGGGGAAGCAGCTTACTTGGTGAGCAGGTAGCAGAGAGACTCCTCTTGCCAGATACAAAAATATACCCAAAAGCCATACCCCCAATTCCCACCTCCTCCAGCTACACCCCACCACTTCAGTTACCAGTCCAATAACTGCTATTAGGGGATTAATTCACTGATTGGGTTAAGATTCCTACAATCTAATTGTTTCTCCTCTGAACCTTCTTGTATTGTCTCACACATGAACTTTTTGGGGATGCCACATATAACCATAACACTAGGGTATATAAATCAAGGCTGGAGTCTCTTTCTTTATTAATATTATCCTTAACCTTTGCTGTTAGTAAAGGTGGTGTTTATAATAAAAAAATAAGTACAAAATAATCTGATGTTTTCCCCTCAAAAGTGATGATGGCCTGCAATGGAGAAATCAAACAAGATTAACAGATTGCCCATAGAGCACTCCAGTTTGTAAGAGAAAGTTTGAGGCATCAGATCCATATCAGGTATATGTTTGCAATCTTTGTGGAATAATGGCAATTGCTAACACCAGGACCCATACATGTGAATGCAGGGGTTGTCACAATAAAACATAGGTGTGTATAGACTTGATCATTTTTAAGATATAATCATGTTGGGTTATTGATCCAGGCAGACTGAGTATGGTGGAACAGGTTGACCTTTTCCTAATTTTGGTAACATAACCTCTGTGAGATGCCTAGTTTTACAAAAGGAAAAAAAAAAAAAAAACTGGTTTTTCCAAGTCAGTGGAAGTTTGATAATTTATCCAGGCTTTTTGTGGGTTTGAAATAATAAGGACTTCCTTGCACAGAAATTTTAAACAAGTTTTTCTTAAACCTTTTGAGGAGGGTGAATACAAATTGTGTCTGGCAAAAAAAAAAAAAGACTATAAAACATCGCAGAGCCTGGTTAGGGGAAAGAAGTACCCTGAAGCATGGTGGCAGGAGAGGTGAACACTTCAGTGCTGCTTGTTCACTTGTCATCTGTAGTATCAAATCCTTACCTTTTTCTGAGGTTAGAGAAGTGGGGACACTACATACAGTCCTACTAATTAATATTTATTTTTCTTTTCAGATTTCTTTGGTGTGAATGCCTTATGCATGCAAGCTGTTGTTCCAGGAACTTATATCTATGAGCATTGCACCTCAAATGATGAGTGTTTAGGTCTTTAAAGGATTCTCAACCAGATTCCTGTAAATGCCCATGTCTTGCTGGGCACAGTGGTACAGGACCACAATCCCAGCAATGTGGGAGGCTGAGGCAGGAGAATGGAAAGCTCAAGGTCAGCCTCAACAACTTAGCAAGACTCCATAAATAAATAAATGAATAAAAAGAACTGGGGATATAGCTCAATGGTGGAGTACCCCTGGCTTCTATCCATAGTACCAGGAAAAATAACAAAATACCTGTCTTATTTCTATGATATAGCTTTAAAAGAATGACAATATATTGAGTTGTGATAGAAAACATTTTATTTGTTTTGTTTAATGATATGCATGCTTTTCTTCTGTAAATGGACAATAAAGTCTTCTAGATAGTCTTGATGTGTTTTCTTTAATTGGTATTTCTCTGTGTTAAAACAAGTGAATATAACTAAAGCATTAGTGGATTGGATTACAGAAACTTGTTACTAGGCAAGAACAGGGTTGTAGTTATCTGTGACTACTTTTAGCTATTGTTGAGTAGTATTTTTTTAGGTTTATAGTTCAGCCTCTTCACCTGTTAAAAGATAACAATTAGTTACATATATGGACATGGTTGACTTTCTGATTAGCAATTAGTTCAGTGTTACAGATAAATAAAGATGCTAAAATTCAGGAATAAAGGGTAGGACATGGTGATGTGCACTTGGACTCAGTCCCAGCTACTTTGGAGGCTGCAGCAGGAGGGTCTTTTGAACCCTGGTGTTCAAGGTCAGCCTGGGCAACATAGCAGGACCCCATCTCTTTAAAAAAGCACAATGAAAACATTGGGATAAATAGTATAAATGAAATGCTGAAGTCCTATGAGGAATTTTAGCTATACAATGTTAGATATGGATGGTAGTTCTGCTGTATTGGCCTATGTACAAAAGAGAACATTAAGGGCTGGGAAGATAGCTCAGTTGGTAGAGGCCTTATCTTGCAAGCACTATGGCCCTGGGCTTGATCCCCAGCACTGCAGAAAAAAAAAAAAAAAAAAAAGAGGACCTTATTATAGGCCTGGAAGAGGACATCTCACAAACACCAAGATGAGGTCCAGCAAGACTAAGGAATTTTCTTCTGTGGTCCAGCTCTCATTCAAAAATGCCACATAGGTAGAAAAACTTATGGGAAACAGAAGCCATTACAGTCAGGTTTGTGTTTTGACTCTACATAAAACAAATTGAAAGCCTCTAAGTCATAATATTGGCCTTTGTCAGCCATCCAAATACTCTTTTTCTACATTTTAATGGCATACTTAATTTCCTTGGGGATTCCTGACTTTACTGAACTTTTATTAATAGTTGTGTTTGATGCTTTGATTCTTGGTTCTGTTTATTAAGCAAAAGCACTAGTCATTCTTTTGAGTGGCTGTGAGATCGATTATCTACCTTTTTTCACTGGTATTTCATGTAAAGCATCAACCACTGTAATTTTTTTCTGAATCAGAAGCTTGTCCTTGGGAATCAGATGCATGGCACTCATCTTCTCCATCATGTTTCTTACTTAGGGGAGATACCTGTGGAGGAAAGAAGCATCTTTATTTCCTCTGGTAGTCTGTTTTTTTTTCCCTAGTAATTTCCATGACATTGAAATTTCCTAAGATGACCAAGGGATTTGTAGCAAAGACACTGCTAGAAGTAGTGCAAATCCTGTGTCATGGGCAACTTTTTTTTAATTAAATTTTTATGTGGACTCAATATCTTTTTTTATTTACTTATTTTATGTGGTACTGAGGATCAAAACCCAGTGTCTGACAACATGCTAGGCAAGTGCTCTACCACTGAGCTACAACCCCAGCCCTTTTGGTCAACTTTTGAAATATTGTTGAAGCTAAAAACTGGATAGCCAGTTTGAGGGAAATCTTGATAGGTGGTATTTTCTGAGTAATATATAATTATCTAAGGTCAAATAAAATATTTATTAATCATTAGCCAAAATAAGGCTTGAGTCATTTAGTTTACCATGAGAAATTTGCTTTGAAATTTTAGGAAAAAAATCGAGTTCTCATTAATTCATTGGTTGTTTCTAAAACATCCAACTTCAACACTTCCTTTAGTTCCCTTTGAATGGGACCACTGACTTTTTGGTCAGGCTGTTCCAAGAGATGTGAAAGAGGAAATACTTTCAGGCTGGCAGGACACTGGGTACCTTTGCCAGGTGTGTGTGTATCTAATCCTAAGAACAAAATTCTTGCCAGTTCTTGGTACTCACCAGCACTCAGTCACTTACTTCATGCTTTTTTGGGCCACCCTGGGTCTCAATGGCCAGGTTTTCCAAGTCACCAGGAAAAAGTTATGTCCTTTGAACTTCATACTGACCCCTTTGTACCTGAAAAAACACAAGGAAAGTCAGTTCTCAAAACATCAACTTGGAAATGGCTACATTGCCAGAATTGCACATGGTGGTCATCAGACATTCTCACTGGGTTAAAACCAGCATTTTACCTACATGTTCTATTTCCCCAAATATTTACAAAACAGAAGTCCTCATCTATTTCCTCTGATCCCAATATTTACAAAACAGAGGTCCTCTTGTATTTCCTCTGTTTCCCTCTAAGCAGCATGTTTTAACCAAAACTAATGTACTTCTCTACAAGCTTGGGGAATTCACGAGGACAGCCTTTTCTGCCACTGGCTACTATCAATCACCCAGACCCTTATAAATTCTCCTCAGTGCTGGGCCCTTCTTGCCCAATAGGCCATGTTAGATTGACAAACTCTCACCCATTGCTACTTTGATTCTTGGGGACTTTGGGGCTCTTCCTATAACAGCCTAATGAATGGTTAAATAGTATCTCGCTTCCAAAGTAGTTCTGTTTCTTTGTTCTGATGGCTAACTATTCATCAAATGATTTACAGAAGACCTGAGGTCAAAAAGACCTGTCAAATACATGCTGCTATCCTTGTTCTCTTATGACAAAACTTGCTGCCTATTTCTGTGCATGTCATGAGGAAATTCAGAAGATGGGTTAAGAGGAAATCCAGTTGGCTTAAGGCCAATAATAAATACCATCCTTACTTTCCCCTTTATCTTAAAATTCACTATATACACTTCGGAAAACAGAAGAAATTGTAGTCCCTCTATGTGTACTCCTTAACAACTCAGTTACAGAGCACAAAAATTTTAAGTTTTAAAAAAGATACTGAAAGTGGTTTGTTTATTCTATCCTGGCCTCTTTTAAGAAACCAAGTGAGTGTTTGTTGTTAGTATCTTTGTAATTAGGAAGCATTTAAAATTTCAGGGAGGTAGTTTCCTTTTCATTTTCTTCTATGCCAAAGCCATTGTTAATTTTTTAATGGAATTTTCTCACATTGCTACCATTAGAGAAAACCAGGTAATTCAATATCTTTCTCATATGAATCCTTATAAAGATAGAATTGATAACTGGTATGTTTTTCCTTTAGTTCTCCAACTAGCTGGCAAAAATGGTTTATGTTAGCAGTTTTTGAATTACTTACTTAAAAATGGTCTTGGGGTTGAGGGTAGAGCTCAGTGGTAGAATGCTTTCTTACCAGGTGCAAGGACTGAGGTGTGGCCCTCAGCACATGCAACACAACACACACACACACACACACACACAAATAATGGATCTTAATAATTTGGGATAAGTAGTAATTTGATTCAGTGGTTAAAGTAATATCTCTGGCTTTTATTTATGAAATCCCAGAATTGTATACATTTTTGGTGGTGGATTTGCTTTTGAGAAATATCTTTATTTTAATGCTTTGGGAAAGTGAAGATAAAAAGCATGCATCTTCATATTTTTATTAACTGATTAAAAATATGGAATGCTTCATGAATTTGTGTGTCAATCTTGCACAGTGCCATGCTATTATCTGTAGCATTCCAATTTTAGTATATGTGCTGCCAAAGCAAGCACATGTATAAAGGTTTTGTGTATGACCAAAACAAAAACACTATAGCACAGATGTACTGGGTCTTAACAACTGAGTAGTTGATTCCTGCCATTGCAACCTGGTGAGCATTATCTTCTTCAAAAACTTGCTCATAAGCATACTCATGAGAACAAACCACCTATCAGTTCCTGAGAGTTGACTCATCTCCAAGAACACCTCCTCTTAAGCAATGCAGGTGACTGGGGAAGCACTTCTAACTTTTACCACAGCGACATGCTGAAAGTCTGATTGGAAAATGCTTGTGCGTCCAACTGGTACTTTTTCAACTGTGCTGATTCAGTTGATGAAAAGAGGAGAAAAAGTCAAGAGCAGGGAGGGTTGGCATATTCAGAAGAGGTTTTTAATTTTTTATTTCTTTTTCCCTGAGTGGCATGGGATTCGAACTGCAGTCCTTGAGCATCCTAGGCAAGTGCTCTACAAAATGACCTATTTCTTCAGCACCAGAGGAACTCCTTTCAGGTACTCTCTAGATTCTCTGTGGATCTGAGTCCTTGAAATTCTATGCAGAAAAACCAAACAAAGCCAATGATTTTCTAACACACTCTTCATTTTTCTTTTCACAACAACCCTGCAAGGAACATTTTGTGCATGTCATGACCCACAATCTAGTGGTGTATCATGAGGGGAAACCTTTATCCCTGTCTATTGAAGGAGGAAAAGAGTTGTAGCTGACCACTGAGCAGAAGATGATGTCAGTGAATATGGAGGCCAGGGGTCAAGAGGAGAGGCAGGCACATGTGGTAATTATAATATGCTCAGGTTTTTAGTATAAAGGCCATCAAATCTGTAGATAAAAGCAGACTCACTATCTATACCAATTTGCACTTCTTACCATATCTTCTTCAGCTATTCATCCAATGGAAAGAGGAAGGGCTGGGGGCTATTAATCCCCTTCTTTTGGGTCACTTGCCATGCCTTCAGCTGGAGTAGTCAGGGGCTAAAACTCACTTAAATGATTCTCAGATTTCCTGCTCATCAGTACTTGGTAGCATGGAATGAGAAAAGTACCATCCTCTTGAGTTTACTCTTGACACATTAATTAAGGTACTCCCAGAGTGCTGCTGATTTTTGGAGTTTTAAGTGAAAGTTTAAGCATCAGACACCAAGCTCTGCATGAGATATTATCTTGGCTGAAATCTACTCTGGACAGATCAGATGGACATACCACTAGGGCCTGGCAGATGTCTGTCACTGTTTTGTGTCTGGATCTTTGGAAATTACTAAGATTTCTACTTATAGGGTGGAGGGACCAAACATCTCAGGTGGTGGGGATGGGGGTACATCAGATCCTGTTTAGTACGCTCACACAACTGTGACCTTCCAAGGTCCAGTTCTCTCAAGCAATCACTTGTTCCCATTCAATCTCCCAACCTCTTCAACTGGTTGTCCTCACTACCAGACTCAAAAGGAAAGCAGGTTACACTCCCTTCTGTATCTCTTTGTGTATAATATTCTCTGTGCCTATTTCAATAGCATTCCACCAGGGTCACCCTGGACCACATGGTAGGCACTCTAGGGTTTTCACAGCAATGAACTCAGTTGCGACCTCTACAAGATGGCTGTCTGCCACAGGCCTCTGCTCACAAGTTGAGAAATGTGGATCACTTGTGAGTTAAGTTCAGACTACCTTTCTGCTCTACAGCTGGTTCTTTTTGCCAAATATGGCCATTATATTTATCTTTTTTCCTTGGTGTAATACCACAGAATGCCTGTCTGCCAGGCCTCAGTATTGTCACTGCCATCAGGCAGAGTGCTGATCTATCCTTTTTTGCCCTCTATGATAAAGACCAGACTTTCTGGGTCTCTTCAAGTCTTT
>NW_027632793.1:4567479-4646349 GCF_902686455.1 Sciurus vulgaris | reverse complement strand
TAGTAAATATTTATGCCCCAAACAATGGTGCATCCCTGTACATCAAACAAATCCTCCTCAATTTCAAGAATCACATAGACCACAACACAATAATTCTGGGTGACTTTAAAGCACCGCTGTCACCACTAGATACATCTTCCAAACAAAATCCAACCAAAGAAACCATAGAACTCAATAACGCAATCAATAACCTAGACTTAATAGACATGTATACAATATTCCATCCATCAACAAGTGGATGCACTTTCTTCTCAGCAGCTCATGGAACCTTTTCAAAAATAGACCATATGTTATGCCACAAAGCAGTCCTTAGGAAATGCAAAAAAATAGAGATACTGCCTTGTGTTCTATCAGATCATAATGGACTGAGAGTAGAAACCAATGATAAAGTAAAAAAAAGGAAATTACTCCAACACTTGGAGACTAAATAATATGCTTTTGAATGAAACATGGATAACAAAAAAACATCAGGGAGGAGATTAAAAAATTCTTAGAGGTAAATGAGAATGATGATACAACATATCAAAATCTCTGGGGCACTATGAAAGTGGTACTAAGAGGAAAATTCATTGCATGGAGTGCATTCCAGAAAAGAATGAAAAGTCAACAATTAAATGACCTAACATTACAGCTCAAAGTCCTAGAAAAAGAAGAACAGAATAACAGCAAAAGTAGTAGAAGACAGGAAATAATTAAAATCAGAGCTGAAATCAATGAAATTGAAACAAAAGAAACTATTCAAAAAATTGACATAACAAAAAGTTGGTTCTTCAAGAAAGTAAACAAAATAGATAAACCCTTAACCACACTAACAAAGAGAAGGAGAGAGAAGACTCAAATTACTAAAATACATGATGCAAAAGGAAATATCACAATAGACACCACTGAGATACAGAACATAATGGAAAGCTATCTTGAAAATCTGTATTCCAAAAAAATAGAAAGTAATGAAGACATTGACAAATTTTCAGAGACATATGCTTCTCCCAAACTGAACCAGGAGGACATACATGATTTAAACAGATCAATATCAAGCAATGAAATAGAAGAAGCCATTAAAAATCTATCAGCCAAGAAAAGCCCAGGATCAGATGGATTCTCAGCCGAGTTCTACAAGACCTTCAAAAAAGAACTCATTCCAATACTTCTCATAGTATTCCAGGAAATAGAAAAGGAGGGTACCCTACCGAACTCATTCTATGAAGCTAATATCACCCTCATACCCAAACCAGGAAAAGACATCAAGGAAAGAAAATTTTACACCAATATCCTTGATGAATATAGATGCTAAGATCCTTAACAAAATATTGGCAAATCGCATCCAAAAACATATTAAGAAAATTGTGCACCATGATCAATTGGGGTTCATTCCTGGAATGCAAGGATGGTTTAACATCCGTAAATCAATAAATGTAATCCATCATGTCAATAGACTTAAGGATAAGAATCATATGGTTATTTCAATTGACACCGAGAAAGCATTTGACAATATACAAAACCATTTCATGCTGACAACACTAGAAAAAATAGGGATAGTAGGAACATACCTGAACATTGTAAAGGCTATCTATGCTAAGCCCATGGCCAACATCATTCTTAATGGAGAAAAACTGAAACCATTCCCTTTAAAAACAGGAACAAGACAGGGATGTCCTCTTTCACCACATCTATTTAACATTGTCCTCGAAACTCTAGCCAGAGCAATTAGACAGACTAAAGAAATTAAAGTGATACGAATAGGAAAAGAGGAACTTAAGCTGTCACTATTTGCGGATGATATGATTCTATATTTAGAGGATCCAAAAACCTCCTCCAGAAAACTTCTAGACCTCATCAAAGAATTCAGCAAAAAGCAGGCTATAAAATCAACATGCATAAATCTACAGCATTTTTATATGCAAGTAATGAAACAGCTGAAAAGGAAATAAGGAAAACAACTCCATTTGCAATAGCCTCAAAAAAAAAAATACTTGGGTATCAAGCTAACCCAAGAGGTAAAAGATTTCTACAATGAAAACTACAAAACAATGAAGAAAGAAATTAAGGAAGACCTTAGAAGATGGAAAGATCTCCCATGTTCTTGCATAGGCAGAATTAATATTGTCAAAATGGCCATACTACCAAAAGTGCTACACAGATTCAATGCAATTCCAATTAAAATCCCAATGGCGTATCTCACAGAAATAGAGCAAGCAATCATGAAATTCATCTGGAAGAATATGAAACCCAGAATAGCTAAAGCAATCCTTAGCAGGAAGAATGAAATAGGGGGTATCACAATACCAGAACTTCAACTATACTACAAAGCAATAGTAACAAAAATGGCATGGTATTGGCACCAAAATAGACAGGTAAATCAATGGTACAGAATAGAGAACACGGACACAAACTCAAAGAAATACAATTTTATAATACTAGACAAAGGTGCCAAAAATATGCAAAGGACAAAAGATATCCTCTTCAACAAATGGTGCTGGGAAAACTGGAAATCCATATGAAACACAACGAAAATAAACCCCTATCTCTCGCGCCGCAGAAAACTCAACTCAAAACAGATCAAGGACCTTGAAATCAGACCAGAGACCCTGCATCTTATAGAAGAATAAGTAGGTCTGAATCTTCACCTTGTTGGCTTAGGATCAGACTTCCTTAACAGGACTCCCATAGCACAAGAAATAAAAGCAAGAATCAATAACCGGGATAGATTCAAACTAAATAGCTTTCTCTCAGGAAAGGAAACTATCAGCATGTGAAGAGAAAGCCTACAGAGTGGGAGAATATCTTTGCCACTCATACTTCAGATAGAGCAGTACTTTCCAGAATCTATAAAGAACTCATAAAACTCTACACCAAGAATACAAATAACCCAATCAACAAATGGGCTAAGGAAATGAACAGACACTTTACAGAAGAAGATGTACAAGCAATCAACAGATATATGAAAAAATGTTCAACATCCTTAGTAATAAGAGAAATGCAAATCAAAACTACACTAAGATTCCATCTCACCCCAATTAGAATGGTGATTATCAAGAACACAAGCAACAATAGGTGTTGGAGAGGATGTGGGGAAAAAGGTACACTCATACATTGCTGGTGGGACTGCAAATTAGTGCAACCACTCTGGAAAGCAGTGTGGAGATTCCTGAGAAAACTTGGAATTGACCTACTATTTGACCCAGCTATCCCACTCTTCGGCCTATACCCAAAGGTGTTAAAATCAGCACACTACAGAGATACAGCCACATCTATGTCATAGAGGCTCAATTCACAATAGCCAGAATATGGAGCCAACCTAGATGCCCCTCAATTGATGAATGGATAAAGAAACTGTGGTATATATATACAATGGAATATTACTCAGCTATAAAGAATAATAAAATTATGGCATTTGCAGGCAAATGGATGAAATTGGAGAATATCATGTTAAGTGAGATAAGCCAATCTCAAAAGTCCAAAAGAGGAATGTTCTCACTGATAAGCAGATGATGACCCTTAATGGGGGGTGGGAGTGGGACAAGAATGGAGGAAGGAGGGACTGTATAGAGGGAAAAGACAGGTGGGAGGGGTTGGGGGGAAGGAAAAAATAATGGAATGAATCAAACATCATTACTCTATGTAAATGTATGAATATGAAAATGGTATGCTGTTACTCCATGTACAAACAGAAACAACATATATCCCATTTGTTTACAATAAAAATATATTAAAAAATAACTTGGGAGATAAAAAAAGAATCACATGATTATTTCAATTGATGGAGAAAAAGCATTCGATAAAATACAGCATCCCTTCATGCTCAAAACACTAGAAAATATTGGGGTAGTGGGAACATTCCTTAATATTGTAAAGGCCTTGTATGCTAAGTCCATCGCCAATATCATTCTAAATGGTGAAAAACTGAAAGCACTCCCCGTAAAAACAGAAACAAGGCAGGGATGCCCTCTTTCACTACTTCTATTCAACATCATCCTTGAAACTCTAGCCAGAGCAATTAGACAAACCAAAGAAATTAAAGGGATAGGAATTGGAAAAGAAGAACTCAAACTATCCCTGTTCGCTGATGACATGATTATATATTTAGAGGAACCTGGAAATTCCACCAGATAAGTTTTATAACTCATAAGTGAATTCAGTTAAGTAGCAGGTTACAAGATCAATGCTCTTAAATCCAATGGAGTTATATACATAAATGATGAATCTTCAGAAAGAGAAATTCGGAAATCTACCACATTCACAATAGCCTTGAAAAAAATAAAATACTTGGAATCAATCTCACAAAAGAGGTGAAAGAACTCTAAAATGAGAACTACAGAACACTAAAGAAAGAAATTAAAGAAAACCTTAAAGATGGAAAGATCTCCCATATTCTTGGATAGGGAGAATTAATATTGTCAAAATGGTCATACTACCTAAAGTGCTATACAGATTCAATGCAATTCCAATTAAAATTCCAATGATGTACCTTACAGAAATAGAGCAATCAATTATGAAATACATCTGGAAGAATAAGAAACACAGAATAGCTAAAGCAATCTTCAGTAGAAAGAGCGAAGCAAGGGCATCACAATACCAGATCTTCAACTCTATTACAAAGCAATAGTAACAAAAACGGCAGAGAAATGGTACCAAAATAGATAAGTAGATCAATGGTACAGAATAGAGGATGTGGACACAAACCCAAATAAATACAATTTTCTCATACTAGACAAAGGGGCCAAAAATATGCAATGGAGAAAAGATATCCTCTTCAACAAATGGTGCTGGGAAAACTGGAAAACCATATGCAACAGAATGAAATTAAACCCCTATCTTTCACCCTGCACAAAACTCAACTCAAAACAGATCAATGACCTTGGAATCACATCAGAGACCCTGCATGTTATAGAAGAAAAAGTAGGTCCAAATCTTCAGCTTGTTGGCTTAGGTTCAGAATTCCCTAATGGGACTCCCATAGCACAAGAAATAAAACAAGAATCAACAACTGGGATAGATTCAAACTTAAAAGCTTTCTCTCAGCAAAGTAAACTATCAGTAATGTAAAGAGAGAGCCTACAGAGTTGGAGAATATCTTTGCCACTCATACTTCAGATAGAGCACTAATTTCCAGAATCTATAAAGAACTCATAAAACTCTACACCAAGAATACAAATAATCCAATAAACAAATGGGTTAAGGAAATGAACAGACACTTCACAGAAGAAGATGTAAAAGCAATGAACAGAATTATGAAAAATGTTCAACATCTCTAGTAATAAGAGAAATGCAAATCCAAACTACCCTAAAATCTTACATTTTTAAAATAAGAATTTAATTACCTTTCCAAACTTTTCCAATTTTTTTGTAGGTTTCCATTCTCCCAAGCCCAATTTCTGACTGAAATTAAGTACTATGATGAATTGATTATTTATTCTTAAAATTTCATCTCTTTCTCTACTACTAAAACTCTCCAATTCTACAGTGTTTATGAATATAAACAGTTGGTTAGTCAAACTTTTCAACATCTATCAAGTTTTAAAAGCATCAGTATTCATAATTGAAGTAGTCAACCTACCTTACATATGGATTGGATAATAGTCTGCAGTGAATGCCTTATTTTATTTTAAGACCCCAAATTTTAAACTACCACAGACTTTGATTTTAAGATACTAAATAATCTTGTAAAAATTCCTATTTGATTTTTCTTTTTACTAAATCACAAAATAATTTTCTGACCAATCTTTGAATTTCTATGGAGAATTGAAACCAATCAGATGCTATTTATTTCAGTTTCTCCAATCAAAATACAATTAAAAAGAAAACCAATTTATATTCTACTGTAGTTCAGGAAACATGAAAACAAAAAAACAATAATGTAATCTCATTTTTCACTCCTTAAAAGTTTAAAAGTGAGTTCCCAAACACTTTCTTTTAAGTATTAAACTCACAGTTTAATTTGTATTGAGACAATAAATGGGGTAGGTGGAATATATCAAAATATGTTACAGAAACTCAATATACCCAATGTATATTTCAAAAGAAATTTTTAAATGATAAACAACCTTAACACCAAAGTTTTGGAAAAAGAATGCAAACAGGTGGAAAACAGGAACTGACAGAACAAAATTTAAAAAAATTAAACGGAAGCAATGAATAAGAATTTTCTTAAAAAATATTTTCTAGAATCCCTTTGCAATAGAAGATACAATAATAATCTAAAAAAAACACATCTTGCATAGATGATGCTAATGTCCTTAAATGAAAAGCTAGTTAAAGGAAATAATGCATAACTTCAGTTTTCAAAGGTATATAAATCATATTAAATTATTAAAATATTGCATTGTACTCCAATCCTAGAGAATCAAACATGCAATTTTTCTGAAGCTGCCAAATAAAATAAAACTGATACTTAGTGGTTAGACTTGGCATCACTTACCACTTTAGATAAAACAGTAAACTTTCCAAACTTGAACGAACAAAAGTAGAAGTATCACAAAGGAATTGTTTTTATCCTTTTTTATAAGGACATACACCAAGTTAAAATGATGTAGAAAACTGCAGGTTCAACTAACAAGTCCTTAATTCAATTTTGATATACTAAAACTATAGTCATAGGTAGTATATTACTCCATGATTGAAGAAGAGCTTTTTTGTTTTTTTGTTACCTTTTTTCTTTATGTATATGTTTTTCATGAAAAACATTAAATTAGAGAAATGAAGTTTTAGAACCATCATATACTACCTACCCAGGTACTGTCTTGTATGTAACTGTTTACTAAGTTCTTCCTTTCTACTAATAGCTGTGCAGAATAATGAAGCAAAACCACAAGATACAACACTTTCCAGAAACAAATGAAATTTTTTTACTTCATTATGGATAATGAGGCCAACAACCCACTCTCTGGTACATGACAGTCTGATTCCAATAATTTTTTTACTTTTTATATAAAATGAGCCTTACAGGGTTAACCAAACTATGATAAAATGACATTATTTTCTTATACCTATCTGTGGAATTTATATGTTTAAATTTCCAAACATGGAACTACTGCACTTTCAACTTGAATTTTATGTTTTGGGTCATCTTTTACTGAGAGAAAATAACACTACTTTGAAAACACACATAAGCCAATAAAAACAAAACAATGATCATCCATGATAAAATATATAAAGTCATTGTCTATAGCAATGAGGGTCCATGAGAAGACATAACTGTGACCTAGAAACCTTTTCTTCTCAGTAGTAGGAAAATTTTCTTACTCATTTGAGTATGTTAAGTGAATATGAAAATGTCCTTAACATGAAGTACACATTGGTCTAGGGGTGATCATGACAAAAACAATGGAGTTTGCTTTAAAGATTATGCAAATGAGAAAAATAGATTACATAAGTATACTGACTATAAATTAATCATTTTAAAGGTGGAAAGTTACTGTACAATGTAAGAAATGATTTGGAAAGGATACATGAAAAATTTAAGACTACAAATAACCACTCTTCAGAGAATAAAATTTAATGACATTAGAATATGCTAAAAATCTATTTTTTAAGAGTAACAGGTTGGCAAAAATTAACTGTATTTTAGCTAGTTGAGGGGATTGAGAATGTTCCCAACCCAAAGAAATAATGAATATTTAAGGCGATAGATATGCCAGTTACTCTCATTGAAGCCAGAATTGGGAACAGGTAGTTAGTAGAAATAGGGGATCAGGTCAAATCGAGGAGATGGAGGCCATAAAATCATCTGCCTCTGGAAGTTGGAAACTGCCCCTGGAAGAATGGAATGTCAAGGATCTCTGGAGCCCATTGATTACCAAATTTACCTGCCTTTATCAAGAACTGCAAGCAAGAAGCTGCTAATTAATGCCCCCTGGGCCCTTGCCTGCCTGAATCACCTTGTCCCTCCCCCTGCCTGTGGCTTCTCACTTAATGCAAAACCAAGCCTAGTTACGTAGCCAGGAAGGAGAGATGGGGGGGGAGAGGACTGGAGAACAAAAGAGAATTTAACCTATAAAAGATGTAGGGTGAGCTCACTTCTTGGGACTTTTGAACATCAGCCATGGCCCCCTTCTCCCTGCCAGGAGAAATCTGTATTATTAGCTTTAAATAAAACCTGCTTAATATGCTTGCCTTGGCATGCTTCTCTAGTGTTCAATCTTCAACATTAGAAGGAGCAGAACTCGTCACCGGTAAACGGTGGTATCATCATCTGTTCAGCACACATATATACATGTATTGAAATGTCATATTAACCAATAAATATACAAAATTATTTGCCAATTAAAAATAAAATTATATATTAGAAAAACATAATTTAATGATCATAATGTAATTAAAAAGTTAAATTTGAATAATCAGTCTCTAATATAAATACCACCACTGAATTCCATCCAAGCAAGAAAGTGGAGAATTCAAACAAAAGGCAGTTATATTAGTGAACTATCAGATCCTAATGCAAAGAGTAAAGCACACTGCAATACCCATTCTAATAATTTCCAACCTTAAGGATTTAAAGATCAAACCTGAATAGTAATTATGATAATTGATAAATTTTTAAATGGAATTTTTAGAATTGTTTGCTTGCATTTGTATTCGTTGAACGTAAGATTAACAATAGTTATAATCACTAGCTTATGTACATGCTCTCCCGTGTAAATTATTCAGAGGACAGAAGACAAAACTCATTTTTTTAACATTTATCAAGCACAATGTTAGGTGCTGAGCATACAGTGAAGAAGACAGACATGATCCTCGTTTTCATGAGTTCAAAAATCTAGAGTGAGCTGCACCTTATTTTTAATATTTTAAAACTTTAAAAGTTGCATAAAAACAGAAATAATAGCTAAAAAATAAAATGAATGTTATATTTTAATATAATATAAAAACTTCCTTAATACTGCTTTTGAGACCAAAGGTGATCATTTTTCTGATATTTCATTGTTCTTAGAAAATCCTTCACTTTTTCACAGCCTAAGGAAATTCCTATGCAGATAGCTGTTACAGCAAAAGCACATGAACACTAAAATATAAATACAAATGATAAATTACAACTTGTAATTGATCTTCCTATAATTCAGTGTACTATTTAAGCAGTAGCAAGTGCAATGAGACACTTCTAGCTGGCTTTGTTTCTAGCAACATAATTTATGCATCAGAGTCATGAAACTGGATTAATAAACTAGAAATGCATTTCCAATTTAGCTTTAGAACAAGTGAAGACTATGCTGAGATTCTACAGGTGCCATGTTAAAGGTGAGCACGTATTGAAAAACACCGTGGACAGCAGGAGTTTACTTCAAACACCCATTTCCCTCCCTGTGAAAATTACTGAATTGCCCTATTTGACAGCAATGGGTTTTGCTACTTGACATGTGGGGACAGAAAAGAGACTGAAAATCTCAATTCTACTAGCCATTGTTTTTTACAAAAATTATCAGCATAGAAATGAGGAATCCACACAGTGGGAAGAAACAAGCACTTCTAGTGTACCTAATTTTATATTTTAATATAATAACAAATATTTATATATAGACTTTCATTCTATTGATGTTACACATAAAAGTCGCATAAAACTTGTACTGGGTATGCTATTATGGGAAATGCAACAAAACTCTGATGAATTCTGACTATCAGCATATAAGATTTCCCATTAGTTTAATATTTAACTGTGTTAAGAGAATACTTCATTTATTATCAATTATTTATAAGTATTGCATAGCATTTCCCAATCCAGTAACCGATATCTTTAGTATGAGATAAAATTACTAAATATAACATGGTATCCTGGATGAGATTCTGGGACATAAATGGTTGGTAGTAAAACAAACAAACAAACAAAAAAACTATTGAACTTTGAATGAAATGTGGAGTTTCGTAAATAGTAAAGTACCAATATTGGTTCCTTAGTTGTACAAAACATATTAAAGTAACATTTTACTAATTATAGGAATAACTGGGTGTATTGTAAAAATCACTATATTTACTTTGTGATTTCTATGCTAATCTAAAATAAAAAATGTATTAAATATAAAGTCAATGGGAAGAATGAAGTTAAGAAAGGGAGACTCAATATAAAAAGAGTTTTATAGATATAATAGATATTCCAATAACCCTGAAAAGATGAGATGGGGCAAAAGGGCAACATGATTGAAAAGTGTAGACAGATTTTTATGATTTTTATTTGGAAAATGTGGAGTTTCAGGTTTACAACATTTGTTCTATTATGTAGAAAAGATCAGCTCCTTGCTTAGAGTTAAACAGTGCACTATGCAAAACTGAGGGTGCACTTGAGGTTGATACCATGGATTTATAGATCCCATCACCCTTCCTTGTCACTCCCTCCAGCAAAAAATAAATTCTAGGATTCATTTTCTTAATTCCCATCTAAAATGAATGGTATGTTACCCACAGACTTAAACTCTTAATAATACATGTGAATAATGTTTGTTTTTACTGTTTTCCATCTATTTCTAACCTTATCCTTGTTCTTCAAACATAAAGTCTAAGATTCAGATTGTATATTGAAGAATAGAACACACTGAGGAAAAAAATCTAATTTTAGACACATAATGAATATGGCATCTATGTAAACATGAATTCTTAGTGTTGTGAAAGATAGTTTTCTCACCCCTTTTCCACTATCCCATTAATTTGCCTACTTCACACCTTCAAATATAAACCAAAGTAAAGATTTTTCATTTTCAAGAATAATTTTTAATATATATTAAAAACAATCTGCTTAGTAAATGTAAATGATAACAAAAGGGATGCATGGATAGAAACCTAAATATAGCTGGCATGATTAATCTGAAACTAATAAGCCATTTCAAAATCAAAAAGCATGGGAAATAGATAGGAACAGACAATAATAATAAAAGCTCTAATTATTAAGCATTCATAATAGGGTTTCACATACACTGCAAGAGACAACTCTTTTTAAATGACAGCTTTGAGAACTGCACGGTAAGTGTTGGGGATGCAGCTCATTGGTAGAGCACTTACTTAATATGCTGGAGAGGATGGTTTTGAAAATCCCCCCAAAAAACTATCACATGGTATTAAATCATTTTTCACTCCTAATCAGAACAAATGTAATTCAGAATTCATTTAAGTACAAATCTTTTATAAAAATTGATAGCCAATGAAAACTTTCGAAAAGAAAATCAAGTGACAAAATATATTTTAAAATGTTTAAGCATTGATGTGCAAAACTATGATAATCACAGACATGTACCAAAATCAAGTTGGTTATGCTTTGTCAATGTGCTCAGAGTGTGTACAGAATAAAGTATTTATATATTTCAGAATAAAGTAATTATATACTTAGAATATCTAATCAAAAGAGAAGCTTTTGTGAATAAAAAAATCTCATGATATAATATATGGAAAGGAAATAAATAGTTGTGAGAAACGTAGAAGTCATCATCAATTGTTCTTTCCTCAGACACAAAGTTCAGCTGGGTACCAAGTTCTGTCTATCTTCTCTCAGCATGACCTCTAGAGTCTGTGTTCTACTTTCTTTTTCCATGTGATGGACACACCATACCTAATTTGGAATAAATTCCTAATTCATCTACATACCTCTTGTCTATCTCTCCATTTCACCATCAAGAGGTGTGTCATGAGGGAAAATCTGTCCCCAAATTCTTAAGGAAGAAAACAGTTTTTGCTCCTCATTGAGTTCAAAATTGTGGTAGTGAGTCATGGAGGCTGAGGAAAGGAGGAGAGTCAGATATATGTGGGTATTAGAATGTACTCAGGTTGGTAACCTGAAAGAGACTTGTGGGATGATTCACATCTGGAGCCCTATCATTACAATCATAATCTACTGATTCCTTCCTCATTCCTCTTTTCCCTTCTGGAATTTTCCTTTGGAAAACATGCTTTTATTTTTACTAGCACAAGACCTCTGAGGAAAGGCTTTCCTTTACAGCAGAGCACCTGCACCCATGACCTTCAATTTCAATGAGTACAGGCTGGGACAGGCAGCACTGAACCTGGGCTCTCAAAATAAAGAGTGCATCGCAATATCAAAATTTAAACCAAAGCACTTCCACAAAAAAGAAAATGTGATGACTCAACATGGGCAAAACCTGAATTTCAAAACACAATACATTGTAAATATCCAAATGTGTGCTAGGGATTACTGAGCCAGAAAAGTGCATCCTCAAGCATTCTCAAAATCCTTTCTATTTCTTAGACTTCCTTATATCCACCACCAACATGCCACAAACTTGATGTCTCTGATTTCTTTCTTTCAGTGTGAGTTCTTTCCAAGAGAGGTTCCTGAGTCTTTCTTTCCTTACAAGTCACAATCCAATACTTGCCAGAACCAAGGCAAACATGAGAACACCATATCCTTCTCCCAATTCCACACCACGTCTCTTCCAGAGATGCATCCAAATAAACAACTGTCTCTAAAAGTGCTTCATTCCTGTGAATAATGGATATCCAGTGATACTGGAGGACTTAGTTTGAAATTCCCCCTGATCTTCCTCAATGCTACCAGCAGAAGCTCACATGAATTCAGCCCTAAATCACACAATTTTTCATAAAGTAATATGCAACCCAATGCAAAGCAAAACTTTCTGAGAAAACCCAGGACCAAGGGTGGCTGTCTTTTGTCTTCACCTCTTGGTTTTCCAGTTGACAATTGAGGTTCACATGGACAGTGCTCAGGTGTGCAAGTCCACTTCATTTGCAGAGACTCTGGGAGTGTGCCCAAGAAGCCTCCTAACTCCCAAAGAGTAGTGCAGTTATCATTTTGAATTTCATGGCATTGCAACCTGGGGCCCATTGTCTTCTTCAAGAACTTGCTGATGAAATACCCCCATCAGTAAAGATCAGAAAAACCTTAAAAAAAAAAGAAAAACATACCTCCATCATGTATTCATGAGAATGGTCTAACCCATCCAATCCTGAGAGTTGACTCATGTCAAGAAACACCTACTCTTAAGAAATGCAGGTGACTGGGGACACTTGGCTAAGTTTCACTGCAGCTCCCTGCGGAAAATGCTCATTGGAAAAGACTTGCATGTCCAACTTGTACTTTTTGAACTGTGTTCATTCATTTGATTAAGACAGGAGAAAAAATTAAGTCGAAGGAGGGTTGGCATACTTCAAAGACTTAGCTTTATGCTCTTTTCTGAGGTGCTGGGGTTTGAACTCGCCAGGTGTATGCACACCCTAGGCAAGTGCTCTACAAGATGAGCTATTTGCTCACTCTCAGAAGGGTGCCTTTCAGGTCTATGGGTGGATCATCCACCACTCTGACTCTGAAATTCTATGCAGAAAAACATCCCCTAGACAATCCAAACAAATTCTCACGAATTCTTCATTTCCTTCAAGGTGTGATTTGAATTAAACCATGGACTCTGACTCTCTCAAGGTAGTTGGGAGCTGCCTGTGCAACAATGAAGGGTGTGATGGCCCAGTTGCTGTAGTGATCCAGTCCAGGGAGAAGGAAGCCTATGTGCAAAGGCACATAGCATTTATCATTTGAGGCCTTGAGTTCAGGCACCAACTCTCAGAGATAGAGGATCCTGAGAAAAAGCAAGTTGACCCTAATGTCTCACCAGTCCTGCATCCTTCAGATTGCCTGCTTTGCTGAAACTTTCCCACAAATGACCTTTTGGTGAAACCTATATTATGAACATTCTGAACTAGTTCTGGGTCAGTCTCTAACAGAGCTTGGTTGTTTCACCTGGCCCCACCTTTTTCTATGTGTGTCTATTTGTCTTTTCTTCATCCCCCATTGCTCCTTGTCTGGTTTCTAAATTAATGGCCCAGGCATGATTCTCTGTGATACCACCATGTACCAGTGATGGGTCCTGCATCTTCAGGTGTTGAAGTATAAAATCAGAGAAGCACACCAAGGCAAGCATACTAAGCAGGTTTTATTTAAATGTAATAATACAGACTTCTCCTGGGAGGGAGAAGGGAGCCATGGCTGATGTTCTATAATCCCAAGAAGTGAGCATGCCCTACATCTTTTATAGATTAGGGTCTTCTTTTTTTCCTCCAGTTCTCTCCCCCCTTATCTCTTTCCTTCCTGCCTACTGACTAGGCCCAGGAAATGCTAGTGACATAGCAAACATGAGAAGCAGATGGGCAGGGGAGGGCCATAGGGAAGATTTAGGCAGGTAGCGGCCCAGGGGGCATTAATTAGCAATTCCCTGCCTGCAGCTTTTTGGGAGGAGCAGTTAGTCTTGGTGATCAAAAGTTCTCTGGAGACACTGACATTCCAGTCACCCAGAGGTAGTCTCCAACTTCCCAGACTCTGAATGGCCTCCATGGTCTCCATTTCCTCAGTTTGACCTGATCCCCTATTTCTACCCTAACTCCCTTTCCCCAATTCTGGCTTTGCTTGGCAGCTAAGCACTTCCCAAACATGCAAAAGCCCCTAGGTTCAATGCCAATACTGCAGAAATAAAAAAAAAATAAAAGCAACACAGTTATATATTTTCCAATTCATAAAGCCTTTAAGGATGGCAGTGTAATTTTCAGCATATACAGATGTTTTAGGATTTAATGGCCATCAGGCATAGGAGATAAATATGGCAATCTTCCAAGATTATCATTCACTTATACACCTTGTATCTCGGACAAACTCAAGTATAAACTTATAAAGTGTAATCCAGGTGCCCCTAGGGAACTGGAGATTTTCAGAGGGTCCATAAAATAAAAACGTTTTATAATATAAGACACTAAGTGCCTTTTTAGTCTCATCATTTTATATTTTTACAGAAGCATTTTACCAGACTTACATTATGCCAAGGTACTGAATGCAGAAGCAAATTTCAAGATTCTGATATTTAATTGTGTTAGACTGTAAAAGATTTGCAAAAGGGCAAAACAATGCCACTCTTCTCACTTTTGAAAACATTATTAATAAAAATGTTATGTTAACACAAGTGTATATCTTAGCTTGCATCTAACTATTGTTTCTTTTATGTGTCCAAGAATTGCTATATTTTGGTTTTAACTGTTTTGCTAGGTGTTTAAGATCAAGCTGGTCAAACTGACCTGTTCCTGTCTGTTAAGAGTTGACTGAATTCCCACAAGGGTCACTTATAGAGAACTTAAGAGCAGCTTCTTAGCTCCATTACTGCCGCCCATTAGGCAGGGTCTCCTCGATGAGATGGCTTCCCTTGGAAGCATCATGGATGTCTCCCTTTTCCAATGACCCTCCTCTGCAGCAGGTGCACTGATTGGTTTTTCATTCTCCAGTGGTCTCCCTGTTTGGGAGGTTGCGTGGTCCAGAGTTGCAAAGCTCCTTAGAGAAGTTCTCTTGTTCCCTGGATTCAGGGTAAATCTCAGGGCAAGAGACAAATACTGTATTTTCTTGGCCTCTGTATTTAATCTCAATTTCTAAGTTTGATCATAAACATTCAGTAAGTTAGTCTCACTGGTCATAAAGTAAGAGTACTGGGCTTTAACTTTACTGTCTACAATTTTATACTTATTTACCCCCTTTTATCTAATTGGGGTCTATATTATCTCTATTGGTGATGGTTTACTATTTCAAGTTAATTTACAGTGTTTGCCCTTGAAGCAGTACTTCTACAAAAAATTAATCAGGTAACAGTTATAGAATTTACAAGGAAAATACAAAATAGAATCACCAACACTAAAACATTCTGTTTGTGCAATAGCTATCTTGGCTGAGTTATTCATGATATCCCATTTGAGATCACAGTAATCTTTACAACAAACATCAAACTTTGAACACAACTTTAAATGAGCCATTCTAACATGCAAGGGTGTGAGGCAGAGCCTTATCTCAGGTAAGGTGGGGTTCTTCACAAATCTTAGGTAAAATGTTCTAATTCTGAAGCTAATTTTTGCCTCTTTTGCTATGACCAGCATGACCAAATTCTCAAGTTCAGCGAGGGGCAAAGGAGAATTAGAAAATAAAGATTTATAAACACAGATTTTGAAGATTAAGCTGAGATTAGATGGAGCTCTGTTCTCTGATGGAAATGAAGATCTAAGGAGTTATGCCAACAATCTTTATTTATATATGTCTTATTATTAGGTTAAAGATTATGTAAGCATTATTCTTTGTTTTCAGGAAGGTTACGGAGACTAGGACATCTACATAACTTTTTCACAGCTGCAAAGTGCAATGTTAGGAGCTCTGTAGCTCTCAAGAAAGTCCAATGTCCAAAGTTACGGTAAGGTAGGCAGAAATCAGAGAAGGGAGCTGAGGAAACACTGGTCATCTAGCAAAAGAATTCCTTCCTGCCCAAGAGCTGTGTGCCTTAAATCAATATCAGACCTACTGCACATTGCCTCCCCAGGGAGCGTACTGCCACAGCAGTTAGGCATCTTGTGTTCCTGCAGAGGAACACTCCCAGGCACAAGGCATGCCACAGCCATGAGGTCAAAGACTCCAATCTCAGTCACTGTTATCCCATTTTTTGCTATTGCACATCACACTCTTTCTTAAATATTATTTTAAGAAGTTTCTAAAGAATAAAATTCAACAGACACAATGTCAAGAGTAAGTTAATGTTTTTAAAGGAATCCTTGTCATTTTAACATATAGATTAAACTTTGGTTTATAACAGTATATTAGTATTTGACCTTAGAAAAAACCTTAAATAGCTTTAACTGATTGTCTCATGTACATATAACCAACTTAGTTACATGCAAACTTGTTGAAATTTGCCCTTTACTTACACACAGAATTTTTTTAGTGCTTACTTAAACCTTCATGTATTTTATCATACAAAGACTTTTTTATCTAGAAACATTTTCTTTTCCATTCTAAGTATGAATACATTCCCATACTTAGAAGCTTTTGTTTTTCTTTCCTGTCTGGTGACCCCTTTGTGGCAAAAAAATCCATGCTCCTTCCAAATAGCTGAATATGAGTGAGGAATCAAGAAGGCATATTTTGAGTCTGTGTAGATATTAACCTGTTTACCTTTGGATAGAATTAGAGCCCTAAATAGAGCAAAGACTTTGGCCTTTTGGGGAAGTGGTCCCTTCTGGAATATAATTGGCTTCCAGAAGTGAGGTGGTGGTGACCACTGTGTAAGGGGCTCTACCATGTCCATCTGTACTCAGTGCAGAACTGCCATCTACAAAAATGGTTAGGTCAGGTGAGGAGAGTGGGTAATTTAAGAGGTCTTCACGAGGTGAACATAGGGCCTCTAGCACCTGTGGGAGTGGAAGGGATTTATGGCTTAAGAGGTCCTGTAGTCGATGGGTGGAAATCACAGTTATTGGTTGGAGTAGAGTGAGTTTTAGAGCTTCCTTAGTTAATTCAGCTGCTGCAGTCAGTGCTCAGAGACATGGTAGAAACCCATGAATGGCAGAATCAAGCTGCCTGTAGAGATATTCCATCAGTCTGTAGAAAGATCTGGTTGCTTGCACAAGGAGACCAGGGGCAACACCCTGTAAATTAATTAGATGTTTCCAAAAACACACTTGAGTAATCACACACATGTCAAGTCCTTATTTTACTGTAAAAGCCAAGATATCAGATAGGTATATTGAACAGTATTTGTGGTCTCTTTTCTGGTGACGACAAGTTCTACAAACAAATGATTAATATAAATTAACATTTTTAAACTTGACCACCTGGAGACATGTGAGGTAAGTCATGACATGTTCATGATTTTTGGACACAAAATAGACAACACAATATACATAACACAAAAACAAAGGTCTTGTAGTTTTTATAGGTGAGATTTCCATTGCAATGTAACAGGTATTTAAAAACTCGAATTCAACAAAAATAGGTATGATCAAACCATCAATGTCATGAGCTCAAAAAATATAGAATTTAAGAAAAAAAAAGACTAGAGTTCTGGAAAAATGATATGGTCATTAATTATTACTTTGTTGGAGTTCTGGTAAAAGGCTTTTTTTGCACCTGTGGGGAGAGTCATGTCCGTTAGGTGGACTTGGTCGGAAATATCTTGTGGTGCCTATTGGATGCAGGCTCATTAGTCTGGGGTGAGAGTGGAAGAAAGACATGCTAAGTGAGATCATATGTCTGGGAAAGATATCTAAATTTCTTAATATAAGTAGAGGAGTCAGCAGAGAAAGATCCTAAATGTTTCTCAATCTGGGAAAGATCCTGGAGTGAGACTGGAACTTGGAATCACACAAAGCCTTCTTCACCAGCTACCTCCAGAGGAGAAAGATGCTCTGGGTTAGGTGGTGGGAGGACTCTGAGGAGGAAGAGAGGGATGAGCTGCATCTGCAAGAGGAGGGGTCAGGTTTGCAGGAAGAGGACAGGAAGAGGAGGGTGAATTCTGGCCAAATCATGGAGGGGATGGGGTTTGGTACAGGCTCTGTGAGGAGAACGTGGGTGATAAAACAGGTAGAAGAAAGGGCAGGGTAAGCACCAAATTCCAAAAAGAAAAGCTTGCAAATGGTCATGAGTGCCCTTTGGTGGTCATCTTGAGCTATTATCTAAAACATATTGAGGCCAGGGTATGGTCAAATAAAAAGCTATCTCTTTACGAATTAAGTCTTGGGGGAGTCCCAGTTTAGTAAAATTATGGTAGAGACAGCCCAAAGGAGTTCTGGGGTCCAATGGACTACTGGTATTTCCCATTATCCATCCAAATTTACCCAGATAGATGTACAGAAGCAGAAAAAGGTGTTCCAATTTTAGTTCAGAAAAACAGTGAATGGGCCAAAAGGCAAAATGTCTTTTGACTTTTGGGGATCTAGAATGGAATAAATGGGGGGCTAATGGAAGCTAGAGTGTCTCCACAACTACCAGAGCCCAAATGGAATGGACAGGGGGGTCTGTGGCACACATAATTGACAGGCCCATGAAGATTGAATGGTAAAGATTGGAAAGGCAAATGGGAAAAACCCCAGGGAACTTACCCCATCTATTGCCAAATAAAGGGAAATGGGATGGAGCAGAATGGAGCAGAGCTGAGAAGAATGGAATGGAATCTCCTGGTTCATCTGAGGGAGAGTGTGGACCTCAACACCAATGGGGGAAAACCTGAAAACCCTCCTGGGTTTTGGCACCAAACATAAGCTCAGGGGCATGGAAAGTGGCCAAATAAAATTGGACAGAAGGCAAAAAAAGAAAACTTCACTGGAATTTGGTTCTCAGGTGAAATTTCCAGCCCCCTGGGGTACAGTTCATGTTAAGGAGCCAGAGAAAATCACACATGGCTCTGGCTGCCCAGTGTCTTTATAGGCTGGAATGGGTGGGGGTCCTGCTGAATGACAGGTGGAGGTAAGGGTCAGTGGAGTTTTCCTGCCCATTTTATTGGTCACCATGTGGCATGCTGCCCTTTGCTCTGTTGCTCCTCTCTCCCTCATATAGTCACTCAAATTCTGACCTAATAGTAATCATTATAATTAAAATTCTTTGTGGTGAACATTTTATTTTGCTAAGAAATTATGCCTTGTTTCCCAGGCTGATCTCAAACTCAAAACATCAGTGATCCTCCTGCCTCAACCTCTCAAGTAGCTGAAACTACAAAGTACAGACTACCATAGCTGGCTTCTCAATAATTTTTAAGAGTATAAAAGGGTTGAGATCTAAATTTTAATAACCATTCCTCTGTTCTTCTGATTGGCACCTCTCTCTTCACCTTGGTTCTTTCTGTTCTCATTGCCTAGAATGTTCTTGCCTTAGTTAAAGTCCTCCCCATTGTTTAAGGTACATTGTACAGTGTACCTCCTCATTCCAGATCACTCTGAAAAGAAGCCTCCCTCAAACCTGTTTCTGACATTCCACATGGAGCTAACCATCTCTGCAAATCTGACTCTCCACAATTCCAGGTCCCTGACTCTCTGCATAGAGCTCAGCTACACTGCCATGATAAAATCCCAGGTTCTGGGCTCTCCACAAAGAACTGAATTTCCTAGTAAATGCTGCTGTCATAGACTCTAGTTTCCTGGCTCACCATGTGGATCCCAGCATCACTATGATTCCTACCATCAACCCAACCCCAGTTTCTTTTTTCTGAAGATAGAGTTCAGAGGCACTGAGTGCCCTCCTTTGAAAGAAACTCAGTTACCTGTCTCTCTTATAGACCATGGGAGACCTGGGAGTCCTTCCATAAATACAAACTCAGCTACAATGCTTTCCACATAAAGATTAGTAGGACAGATAGTCCCACCATACCTGGATAGTCCCTGTAGCTCCCTGGATTCAGAGAAAAATCCCAAAAGTACTGTATATCCTTCATTATAAAAACCATTTTTGATTCTATGTGTGATACCCAGCATACCTGAGAGTCCTGCCATCACAGAACCCAATTTTCCTGGCTCTCCACATAGACCTCAGCAGACCTGAGGGTCCTGCCATCATAAAACCCAAAGTCCCTGCCTCTGGAAGTACTGTGACTTAGCCTGGGGAGTCTTACCATGATAGAAATCCAGTTCCTTGGCTCTGTGCAAAGAGATGAACATCACTAACATCATGGAATTCCAGTTTCCTGGCTCTCTAGATGAATTCTTAGAGGGCTTCAAGTATCACAATGAACAAAATCTGAGTTCCTGGCACTCCATATAGAGCTCAATAACCCTTCAACTCCTGTCATCAGTAGAATTCCACCTGGCTCTCCATTGACTCCAGAAACCATGAAGTCTTGAAATCAAAATCACCAGTCTCCCTGGGTGTGGTGGCACATGCCTGTATTCCCAGTGGCTCAGGAGGCTGAGGCAGGAGGATCATGCATTCAAAGCCAATCTCAGCAACTTAACAAGGACCTAAGCAGCTCAATGAGACCTGTCTCAAAATATTTCTTAAAAAGGGGCTTGGATGTGGTTCAGTGGTTAAATACCCCTGGGTTCAATCCCCAGTAGGAAAAAAAAAAAAAAAAAAAAAACCCACCAGTGTGAGTTCTGCCTTCATATAACAACTGTTATCTGGCTCTAATAGAATCCAACAACCCATGGAGTTCTGCCATTAGAGAATCCCAGTTTTCTGGTTCTCAACATAGATTGCAGCAGTGCTAGGTATCTTGCAATAATAGCCTCAATTCACCTGATCTACATAGTTCTCAGCAGTGATGTTAATTATGCCAACATAGGAACCAATTTCACTGGCACTCCACATAGGGCCCAGCATCACATTGTGTTCTGCCATCATCAAATATAAGTAATTCTTTACAGAGGCCAGCAGCATTATGGATCCTGCTATCAACAGAACCCCAGTTCACTCACTCCATTTACAGGTCAGCAGCCCTGCAAGGGCTTCTATTATACAACCACAGTTCCTTGGTTCTCCATTTATAGACAAGTGCCCTTTCATGTCCTAGTATCAGTATAAACCAAGTTTGCTGGATTTAGATAGCACAGGAAACTTGTATCTTGCCTTTTGTTGAACCCCTGTTTCCTGTCTTGCACATAGAGCCCGGCAACCCTGAATGTTCTGCCCTCATAGAAAACCAATTCCCCAGCTGTACAAAAGTTCAGCAATTCTGTGAATTACAGAATCACAGACCCCAGGTCCCTGATTCTTGACATAGGTTCCAGCAGACCTGTGAGTCCTTCCATCAATAGAAACTCAGTTCCCTGGCCATCCTACAAGACCTCAGCAGCTCTGTGGATCCTGACATTAGAAACTCCATTTCCACAGAGAAGATCATATTCCTGACTTCCCAACAGCATGAAACCTAGAAAGCAGGTAGGCAGCTTCTCAACAAGATTGGTGGGAAAAAGTGGGGAAAGATAATAATAAAATTTAATACTGGGCATTCAAAGCATATTGGAGACTGATGAGATTGGATATAATAAATTAAGAAAGAAAAGCCCACTGCCACAGCTGGAGACAACAGCCAGAGTGTTTCCTCTGTTAGCTAATTGGAGGGGTAAGGGAATTAAGGGAAACCACATTTTTAGGAGGCCTAAGGCATGTCTGGGTATGAAGAGTTTAGAGATCAAAGACACTTCCTGATGAAACTGAAAGACACGCTGCCCAATATCATTGGGCTGGAAGGAAGCCACATCTCTCCCAGCTGTGGAGGACAAAGGAAGGAAGCATTTTGCAGCCATGGTGCAGGGGTCAGCAGTTGGAGGAACTGATTCCTGGCAAACCCAAATTTGGCCCAAAATACTGGCCTGGTAAACAGACTGCATGACATACAGTGTGCCTAAGTGACCAGAAGACAAAGGTGAAGAGGGGTTTCCATAGGGAAATACTGGTCATGGAAACTCACCTGGCTATACCCTTCCCACTCCAATCTAGCTGCTTGCAGGACTGGCTGGGAGAGACATATGTGGCCAGGAACATTAAAGGGCAGAAGTGGGAGAGATTTAGTTTGAAAACTCATCCTGAGACAAGAAAATATGGGCTCCACAGGTGACAGAGTGAAGAATAAAAAGAAAAAAAACTGAAATTTTATCTGATTCAAACCAAAATGATAATTATCAAGAAAACAAGTAACAATAAATATTGGGGAGGATGTGAGGGAAAGGGTACACTCATACTTTGTTGGTGGGACTGAAAATTAGTGTACTCTGGAAAACAGTATAGATATTCCTCAAAATATTAGGAATGGAACAACAATTTGACTCGGTTATCTCACTCCTTGATAGATATATATCTCCTAAAATCAGCATAGTGCAGTGACAGAGCCACATCAATGTTTATAGCAGCACAATTTACAATAGCTAATCTATGGGTTCAATTAGGTGCCCATCAACAGAACTGCAGTTAACTTACTGTGTACATTGCTTACATGTACTTTGTGACCTGCCATCATGGAACTCCAGTTGCTTGGTTCTCCATGCATGAATCCCTTTGTTTCATTCATCATGAATACTAGTCGTCTTCTCTCCATCTAGAGCCCAGCAGAATAGTGGGTCCTTCCATCGTATAAAGTCAGTTCCCTGGCTTTCCATGTTAAGCCCTTTATTATTTTGAAGACTGGCATCATTGAACCCCATTTCCCTGTGTATCCACAGAGAACTCACCAGCCCTGCATATCCTGCATCAATAGAACACATGTTTTGTGACCCTCCCTTTATATACCAGCAACCCTGAGATTTTTAACCAAAATAGGGCCCACGTTTCCTGGTTCTATCCATAAATGCCAATATCTCTAAGGTTCCTACCTTCATAGAAAAAGGTTTCCTGCTCTCCACATAAAGAACAGCAGACCTGTGAATCTTGCCCTCATTAAACACCAGTTATGTCAATCTCCATGTACAGTTCAGCTGTCCTGTGTGTTCTGATGTCACAGAATCCTAGTTTCCTGGCTCTCCACATAGACATGAGCAACTCTGTAATTGCTGACATTGTAGAAATAAAGTTCTTTGGATCTGCAAGTAGACATATGCAACCTTGTTAATCCTGCCTTCAGAAAACTCCAGTTCCCTGAATTTCTACCTGGAATTCAATAGTTCTGCACATTTCATCATAGAACACCAGTTCTCTGGCTCAACACATAGAGTTCAGCAGCCCTACTGCTCTAGCCATTCTAGAAGCCCAGATCACTGTCTAACCACATAGAGCAAATATCTGAGTTCTGTCATCAACAGAAATTCAGTTCCCTGTATTTCCAACAAGAGCACAGCACTTCTGTGATTTTCCCATCAAAGAAACCCTGATGTTTGGCTTTGAACATATGGAAACCAGTGGTAGGCCTACAATCATATAAACCCAGTTGCCTTGCTCTCCACATAGACACCAACTATAAGAACTAATAATATACAATCTCAATTTCCTGACTCTCCACCTAGATCCCAGAATCTCTGTTGGTTCTTCCATCACAGATTTCTTTTCCCTGCACTTATCATAGAACTGAGCAGACCTGCACATCCTTCATCAATATAACCCAAACTACCAGTATCACCATGTGTTGCCCAGCATTACTAGCACACATCTATCACTTGAGCCACAGTTCTCTGTATATCCACATAGAGTCCACCAGCTCTGGGAGTTTGTTCATCAAAGAAACCAATATCCCTGTCTCTCAAGACAGGTCCCAGAAGTCATTGGTGTCTTGCTATCACAGAACCCAGTTCCCTATTCTCTGCATAGATCTCAGTAGTATTGCAATTTCTACCATCATATAACATAAGGTACATGTCTGTGCAAAAATAGTCTAGCAGTCCTTCAAATCCTGCCAATGGCAAAATTCCATTGCCCTCAAATTTCACATAGATATCAGCAGCATTGAGATTAAACTCCTGAACTGCTTGCCATCAAAATAATCACAATTCTTGTGATTTACACATATAGTCCAGCCTTCCTGGAATTCATGCCATCATAGAACTCAGTTCCCTGTCTTGCTATGTAAATTCCAGCAGCCCTAGGGTCTTTTATCTTTGAACTCCAGTTAAACTCAGCACTACTGCATATTCTTCAATCAATAGATTCCCCTTTCTCTGTCTCTCCACATAGAGCCCAGCAACCCTGGACACATATAATGGCAGCTCCCTGAGTCTAGCCTCTGTGAAAATCATGTTATCATAGATTTATTTCCTGGTTTGCCACAGAGACACTGGAACTGTGAGTCCTATCATCAATAGAACCCCAGCATATATATCTCTGTGACACTCTGATTTCTGCCATTATAGGACCCAGGACCCTGGTTCTCTACCAGAAGCCCAATATTGTTCCCTGAACTAGGATCTCAGAATCTCAGTTCTTTGGCTCTCTCCAAAAAGCCCAGAACCCCTATGACTGCTGCCATTATAGAAATTATGTAGAGTCTAATATTTCTGCACATTCTGTAAACAATAAAACACCAGTTCCCTGTCTTCACCTAAGCTCATCAGTGATGGGAATTTTACAGAGAATTCAATGATTGCAGAGCCCCATTTCCATGACTCTTCATGTAGATTCCAGCAACCAAACATATTCTTCCAACAGAACCCTTGTTTCCTGGCTTCCTATGTACAGTTTAATAGCCCTCTGAATCCTATTTTAGAACTTCAGTTTTGTGAATCTCCATGTAGAACACTTTAGTTCTTTGAGTTCTGCCATCAATATTTTCCAAAGTTCATGACTCTCCACATAGACTCAAACAGCATTTTGAGTACAGATCACAATATAAACCGATTTCCCTGACTCTCCACATGTAGTCCAGGAGCACTGTTTATTCTATAACTGAGGGAACATGTTACCTAGCTAACCATTTAGAATCCAGAAAGTCTGAACATCTTGTGCCATCAACAGAACCCCACATCCCTGATTCTCCACATAGGGCTCAGCATCTTTCAGTATTCTGCCATCATACACTCTTTAGGTGGGTCTCCATGTGAAGTCCTGCAAGTCTTTGAGTCCTTCATTAAATAGAACCCCTATTGCTTGGCTCTCCACATAGAGTTCAGTAATTCTGCAAGACCTTCCCTCATAGAACTCAAATTCCCTAACTCCCCACATAAAGCCCAGCAGTCCTTTGTGTCCTGCCATCACAGTTTCTAGTTCCATAGCTCTATGTATAGAGAAAAGAAATTCTATGAGACTTGCTATCATATAATCCTACTTTCCTTGCTACCCACATAAATCCAAACAGCCCTCTAAGTCTTGCCATTAAAGAACTCTAGTTTCCTGACTACAAATTTAGCCCTCAATCCTGCAATTTCTGCAGCTCAACAGTCTTGCTATCTGTGCCATTATAGAAGATTAGTACCCTGTCTCTTCATGTAATCCTACTGACCCAGCAAGTAGTTCTGAAAATGTAATACCTGCTCCCTTGCTCTGCAAGTATAACCTAGAAAATCTGTGGAATTTCATCAAAAACAATCCTAGTTTTGTGACTCTTCATGTACTTTGTAGAAAATCTGAGAGACTTGCCATCACAGAATTATTTTTCCTTGGCTCTCCAGGTAGAACTCAGCAGCGTCATGAATCCTGACATTAGAGAAAATTAGTTGCCTGGTTCTCCACATAGAGCCAAGGTTTCCCAAGAGAACCCCAAGCATAGAAGCCCAGCACTCTAGTTTCCAACACGAAGCCCATTAGAACTGTTGTTATCCTTGCCATCACAGAATCACTGTTCCCTGTCTTTACACATAAAAGCAAGTAACACTGTTTGTTCCACCATCATAAAATAACAGTTCACATGCTCTTCTCCTAGAGTCCAATACACCTTAGTGTCTTATCATTACAGAAATCCACTTTCCTAGCTCACCAAATGAAATCAGCTGTCCAGAATATCCTGCCTTCATAGATCCCAGTTCTGGGTTCCCCATATAGACATGAGAGACCTTGCAAATACTGAACATAGAACAAAATTTCCCTTAATCTCCTTGTAGACCTGGCAAACCTGCCTATATTTCCAAGAATAGAAACTCATTTCCCCATCTCTCCTTGTAGATATCAGCATCCCTGAGAGTTCTGTCATCAGAGCCCCATTCCCTGGTTTTTCTCATAAAGCCCAGCAGCCAGGTTTCCTCCATTCATTAGAATCACAGTTACTATGCTGACCAGAATTCAGCAATTCTGTCCAGCAGTCCTAGGATTTCTGCTATCGTGGAAACCCTGCTCCTATTCTCCACTTAGATCTCAGCATTGCCATGCATCCGGACATGAATAGAACCCTGGGTTCCTTGTTTGAGTATATAGTCCAGCAACATTGCTACTCTTGCCACCATAGAAACACAGTTCCCTGGCTCTTCACATGGAACCCAGCAATCCTGCATATCATGCCATCATAGAACCTCATTTCCTTGCTATCCAGGTGGAGCCCTGCAGCTGTTTGTCCCACCATCAATAGAACCCCAGTTTTCTGACTGTACTCTGTGTGGCCTGCATCACAGTGCCCCTGGTTTATACTTAATGACCCTCAAACCTGTGAATCCTATGATCATAGACTTCCAGTTCCTTGGACTTTCATGTGAAGTCCAAAGCCCTGAGATTCCTAGTACATAGAATTCCAGTTCACTGTCTCTCCCATTGGAGCCAACAACTCTGGGTTTCTTGCCATCATAGATGCCAGATCCATGATGGTTGTATAGCTCACTAGTCACATGAGTCCTGTTAATGTAGAAACCCAATTTCTTTGCATGCCACAAAGACTCCTGCAACCCAGGCACTCCTGACATTATAGAATCCAGGTCCTGGAATCTCTAATTTGCCCCAGTGACACTGGGAGTTCTCTCATCAGAGAAGTCCATTTCTCTGGCTATCCATAAAGAATACACCTGAACAACTATTCCAGTACTATAGAAGCTTAGTTTCCCATCCATCCACATACAGTTCAAGAGTTCTGGTTTCCCTGCCAACATAGAAGCCTAGTACCCATGCTCTCAATGTAGAGTACGGCACCCCTGAATATTCTGCAATCATATGACCCTTTTTAGACTTGCCACCTAAGAAAAGCAGCCCAGAAAATCATGCATCAAATAACCACAGCTTTTTGGATCTCACATAGAATTCAAGTGTTCAATGAGTCCTGGCATCACAGAATCTTAGATCCTTGACTCTCCATATAAAGTCAAGAAGTCATGAGTGTCCTTCCATTATAGTAACCCAGTTCCATAGCACTATACTAACTTTCCTGTGGTTCAGGAAGTCATGATGTCATAGACTCAGTTTATTAGCATTCAACATAGATCCATGCAGGATTGGGAGTCCTCAATCATATTCTGTGACTTTTTGAAGTGCTCAGCAGCTCTCCTGAGTCACTAGAATTTCAGCCATCCACCATCATACCAAACTCTTTCTGAAATTTTCAAGATGCAGCCAGATCTTTGAAAAAGTAGACAATCTTCTACAGCAGCAAAGCTCAATAGAAATAAAATGAGAACTATATGTGTAACTAGATTTTCAGAGGTCATAAGTAAAACAAGTGAAATAAATAATTATATTAATTTATATAAGTGAATTACTATAAATTCACATAATGTATAAGTTAACACAAATAATCTATATTTCTCATTAAATTTTCAAATCTCACTGTTTTCCACTTCCAAAACTTCTTAGTGTAGATCAGCCACATTCCATGAACTCATTAGCCACATGTGGCAAATGGCTGTCACACTGTAACTGCAAATATGAGGGCTCTGGTTCCCCTGACCTCAGAAAATTGAATGATTTAAACACTTATTTTTCTATCAGAGGTGAGGAAAAATGTCTTCCTTCCCAATATCACTCATTTGAACCAAATGAGAAAGAAATGATTTCTATTAGATATAGCACGGTGTTTTGAGATGAGAGTCCCAAAGGCAGGCCATGATTCCCAGCTGCTACCTGGCAAGGTCACAAGCCTTTAAGATGTCAGACAGTGAACAAAGGATGATGCAAACCCAGGGGAAAACATCCTCATGTCTTCACATCTGTTTATACCTTGATGCCAGGATTCAGATGTGAAGAGAAAAGACTAAAAGTTCTCATTTTGCCATTGGGCCTTGACCCTAGTGATCTGATTATGGTTGTCTTGTTCACCTTCTGGTGTGGAGTACAGTGTGAGTTTAAGTACCAATAACATATTTTTATGTCTACCTGTCATAAGAAGAGCTATACAAGAACATTGCCAATTGCCTGGATACAGGGAATAATGAAGAACTAGAAATATTTTTGCAATTCACATTTTTCTTTGCTTTCAGATATATATATGACTATTGTAAATTAATAAAATTTTACAAATCTTCTGGTCATTTTGGCACATGTCTATAATCACAGTGGCTTGGGAGACTGAGGCAGGAGAATTGTGAATTCAAGGCCAACCTCAGTAACTTAGAGAGAACCTAAGCAACTCCATGAGACTGAGACCCTGTTTCTAAATAAAATGTGAAAAAGGGCTCAGCATGTGGCTCAGTGGTAAGCACCACTGGGTTCAAACCCTGGTACCAAAAAAATTAAAAAAAATTCAAAACCACAGATATCAAGAACCTAGTCACATTTTGACTCAGAATCACTACTTCTGAAAAATTTTGCTAGGCCACAATAATTATGCAAATTCTCTAGGAATTCAAGGAAGTGAAGCATGAAACCTCTGCAATAGAAACAAAATTCTTTTTACTTTCATATCCCTTACTAATTTTAACTATTCAAACATTCTTGAGAGAACACTCAAGTTTTTTTATTTTTTTTAATAGAGAATAATTTAGGTAAATAGATTTGGGTTATGTTTAGGAAATGAAGGCTAAATGATTCATTTTTTATTTCTCATCAGGGGATAATATTATAAATATCCATAACACACAATATATATCTACACCTTCTTTCATACTTGTAGTCTACTTATGATTTTTAACCTAAACCTAGACAGACCTTCTTTGCATAAAATTTCTTAATATGAAAGCAAGAGATCAAGAGGGAACTACTGAGAAGACATTTCCTCTACCAGCAATTTGTCTAAACATCTGAGTATGTAAGAAAATAATCCTTTTCTTTTTTCCAACATGGAAAATCTGTTTTCTATGAAACCCCACCTGAAAGGTTAAAATGGGCAAATCCACATAGCACACTTGGAAACCACAGAGAGTTAATGCATTTTCAGTTGTGAACCAATGGTTCCCAGTTCTGGCTGATGTATACAGTCACCTGAAGTGTTCTTCAAATTCCCCAAATCCAAATTGCATTGAAACAATGTAATCCACATATTTGGAGAGGGTCCCCAGCAACAGTGTTTTTTAAAGATTTGGAAGGAATTATCATGTGTAGCAAAATTAAAAATCACTGCTTTAAATGAACACAAGAGTGAAAGAAACATGAGCCAGCCAATTCCCTGTTCTCAATCACATAAAAGGCAAAACCAAGAAAGACATCTGCTAATCTTCAAAAAGAAAAACAAGTCTGATCAGGAAATTTTTGTCAGGATCAGCCATAATCTTTTGTTACTGTGAATAATAAAATATATTCCACTTAGTTTTAGAACAAAATATTTCATAAAGTGCTACCACTTTAACGTGATTCAGTTTGGTCACACTGTCAATTAAATTCACACAAAAAAAAGAATCTCTAGATTGCTATTGCTACTAAATAACAGCCTAAAATAACAGAAACTCATTCTTTTACAGTTATGGATGTTTTTATTATCATGACACAGGATTAATATCAAAGTGTTAGCAAAACCACACTCCCTCCAAAGGTTCTAGAAAAGAATCATTCTAACTTCTGGTGACTGTTGGTATTTCTTTTCTTGTAGTCACAAATGTTTCTCTTCTCCTTATGGTTATGCACTCTTCAAAAGAAAAAAGACAGACTAACTTTTTATAACACATGGTGGTATTGCAACATGTTGCAACTTCAAACCTCACAGAATCTGGGAACCATAGCACCAAAGATGGCAGATCCTCCAATGCCTTGCACACAATATTTGACAGAATTACAGAATAGAAAATTTTATGCACAGGAGAATTAACAAAGAAAGGGGACTCTCAGTCAGCAGAATGGAGCAGAACAGGATAAGAGCCAAAAAAGTGAGTGAGATGGAATAAGAGTAGCATCATTCACTATCTCAAAAAGCCAGAAGAGATAAAATTCATAGATCACCAAATGTAAGTGAGCTCATTAGAGAGAGTCAAACCCAGCTGCAGAGGACAGAGCCATGTCCAGAGAATAGGTCTTGTCTTATCTGACTTTCCCTGGAACCCTGAAAACCTTCCCAATCCCATGGAGCTTTGGATTTTTCCAGCTAATACTGTATTTAACCTTTCTGCATATCCTTGGTTATCTTCTTACAATACATGTGTATGGTGCTTTTCTGAATTCTGTGAAGGGGCAGTCTTCATATATAAGTTATCTCTATTACTCAATTCCTAAGATATTTCCTATAATTTGTATGGATTATAGGAAATATAGGCCACTTCCTTCATTTCAGATCAATGTACACCCAGTGATGAAAGGCCACTTCCTTCATTTCAGATCAATGTACACCCAGTGATGAAAGGTGAAGTAAAAAGTGGGAGAAAATATTTGAAGAGCACTTATGTGGCAAAAAGTTGATTGGGTAGAATGGAAGAGCTATTTTATTTGTGAGGAAAACAGACATGCCAAAAGAACAAAACACAGTTAAATTGTTTCTAAATGCACTTGACAAAGAAGAAAATATTCATCTGCCATATGAATATACAAATTTATATATTTATATATGAAAATATGAATTAGTACTACTAAGACAAGTTAACACTAAAGCCAATACACTATTGCATACTCATCAGAAAGGGAAACATGCAATAAAAAGGCAAAAGATCTGAATTTTTAAAAAGACTGAACATTACAAACCTGTTATGTGACTGGAATTGTCAAACCCTTCTGTTGGTCATGCAAAATTTTAGAGGCACTTGGAAAATTTGATACTAACTACTTAGCAGACCTAATGAGTCATCAATTCTACTCTATGACACAACAGAAATGCACAAAAATATTCTTAGAATGCTCCAAAAGGTAGCTGCCACTGCTGCTTTAACCACCAAACTAGACCACATCTGCCACCACCTTCCACACTCCTGGCCCCCTAATTAGGGCCCTGGTAACTAAGATTCCCAAAAGCCTATGCCCAGTTCCCCAACAATGTCAGAGAAAAGCATGGAGAAAGTTGCATAGTTGAGAGTCAAGGAGCTGAAGGAGGAGATGATGGACAAAAAAGCAAACTGGACACAGTAGAATAAAAAGTGGTGAAGGAGTAAGAGAATAGATCTGAGGAGGAAGAAGAAATGCTGAGAATGTATAATATGCAAAGAGGGGAAAAATGTGGATCCCAAGTGGGAGAAGAGAGGAAATATTGTGACAGAATAACACTTATACCACTGCTCTCATATTGGAAAGCTCCTAAGGACCAGGAGTTAATGGTGTCATCAGAAAAACATGACACACAGCTGGCTCCCTGCTCTAGGAGAGGTGCCACACTCTTTTCTACCAGCCTTGTCATTTATTCCTCTGCAGGCACTGCTCATCCAAATTAAATCTGCTTTTGCTTCACTTTCTGACCTGTTCCATCTGAGCTCCCTCAGCTTGTCACCAGTAACCCATATGCTCTTTTTATTCTTCAACACACTGATCCTTATCCAGGTAACCTCACATAACTGCATCTTAATTCCCCAAACCTGACATTCTGAGCTAGCCCTCTTTATTCTGATTCCTCAGTCACCCTCAAATTTGTTCCACCAATAAAGAATCAAGCAAGCATTCGGTCGAGTTTGGTTTCCTAGACAAAGCTACTTTATTCTACCCTTTTTAAAATAATTAGATAAATGGTCCCACTGCTGTTTTTTTTTTTTTCTTTGTTTTGTTTTAGAAAGGAATGATACTTTAAAAGAATTAGTTGGAACAAAACAGGTTCAGTTAAAACTAGGGAGACTGGAGGGTATAGTGAAAGTAAGAAGACCTGAAGGTATTTTCTGTAACATCATTGATGTTCTATTTCTTGATAGAAATAGTAGTTTGTGTGGTATGTTCCCCGTGTAATAATTCATTGATGTGTATACTTTTGATGCTGGTTAAGTGTTTGCCTCTTAAATAAGATCAAATTCATGAAATAAAAGGTGGTAGGGAAGAGACAAAAGGAGAGACTTTAAAAGGATACTAGAAACACTTTAGGATAATGGATATATTAATTGATTATTGAACTGGTTTTATGAATGTGTTCACATCAAAAGATAAAAGTATATACCTTAAATATGTATAGAACTTATATCAATAAACCTGGAAAGTGTGTTATGTGTCTAAGTTGAGGTTAAAAAGAAATCACACATTATTAAATAATAAATTTAAAATGAAATTAAGATGTCAGCCTCAATATTTTGACAAAGGCAATTTTTATCAAAAGAAGAGTAGAGGAAAATTACTAAGCAAAGGATCAAAATTTAAAGATACATTGAACATACCTTAGAAAGTATCAGTAATGCCAGATGTTGCATTTAGAACACAAATGAAATTAAGAGTGCTAATAAATTCCAAATGTAAAAAATGCTTATTGTTTATATATTACATAATTATAATATATATGGTTATATACAATGATGCCTCACTTAATGATGGGGTTACATTATGGAAAATGCATCATAAGGTGATTCTGTTACTTAGCAAATGATACAGCATACTTACACAATCCTAGATGGTATAGGCCACTACATATCTAGGTTATAATTAAGCCATTAGTGCATATGAAGTCCATCATTGCTAAAAGCATTGTGCCACATTTGACTATAAAATTTAACATTATTACAATCAGCATAGAACTCATAATGAGATGAATAATTAGCCCTGTGGAACTAAAGACAGAATCCTTTAAAAGACTCTGGCCATATAGACAATTATAAAGATAGAAACTGAACTGCAGTAAAAGAGAAAAAATACATCCTTTCCAAACAAAGTTGCTGGGATAAGGGAGTATCTGCATGACAAAAAAAGCCATTGTATCTTTTCCTGATATAACTTAATAAATCATTCACTGGTAATATATGCTTGAATATAAAAGAAAAATATAAGATTTGCCATAGTTTTTATAAGAAAGGATTTTATACAATGTAAATAGTGGTATATGACTGTAATATCAGCTATTTGGAAGAAAAGGCAGAATAATTATAAGATCAAGTTCAGCTTGAGTAACTCAATGAGATGCTTACACAAAACAAACTTTACAAAGGACTGTGATTGTGGTTGAGTATTATAAGACATCTGTCTTCAATCACCCAAAATAAGAAGAAGAAGAAGAAAAAGACAGAAGAGGGTTATTTGTTTCCAAAGATAAATAGTATCTTTAAAACAAGATTGAGATATATTAAAATATTTATATCTATGATATGATACCATTAATGGGTAAAAACTGAAGAGACAGATTGGGAGAAATTAATTGCCTCACATATTTGAAAACAGTTTGAAAAAGAAAGAAAGGAGGCTAAGGCAGGAAGATCCCAAATTTAAAGTTAACCTCAGCAACTTATCCAGGCATAAGCAACTCATAACCCCATCTCAAACAAAAACTAACAAATAAATAAAAAGAGCAGGGGCTGTTGCACAGTGCTTAAGCAACCCTAATTTTACAACTGGGTACTGAAAACATAAATTTAAAAAATGTAAAGAAAGTAAAACTCAGAGACCACAAAGGGTGAAGGCAAGAGCCAGGTACAGTGGCACATGCCTATAATCCCAGCAATTTGGGACACAGAGGAAGGCAAATTCTGAGTTCAAAGCCATCTCAGCAATTTAGTGAGACCACATCATTAATAAAATATAAAAAAGAGCTAGGGATGTGGCTCTGTTCTTAAAGACCTTTGGTTCAATCCCCAGTACTAATAAAAAGAAGGGAAGAAACTTGAATAGCTACATTTTAAGGAGAAATGTAAGTGTTCAATGATAATTAAATAGCTCAATAACTTTAGAAATGAGAAAATGGCAAAATAAAATCACATCTGTGAGACAAAATTAAATAGTATCAGTAAACATGTGGAGTAAATAAATTTTCATGAACTGAAGAGGGACTGAAACTTGTAATTTCTTTGAAGAAACTGGCTATTGAAAATTAATTAATGGGCTGGGGATATTGCTCAGTTGGTAGAGTGCTTGCCTATTGAGCACAAGGCCCTAGGTTTAATCCTCAGCACAGCAAAAAAAAAAAAAAAAAAAAAAAAAAAAAAAAAAAAAAAGAAAAATCATTCCCCAGTAAAAGCATATGCTTATAAAAATCACCATAACATATGAACCATGGTAATATATAAGGATAAGGCAGCATTGGTCCAAACAGATGAAACCCAAGGCATAAAGAAAAGGCAATGTACACTGGGAAATAGATAAGTAGAAAAGGGTGGGGAAATGATTTACAGAGTCCATTTTCATTATGGTGCATCTGGTTTGACAAATATTGTGAAACACCACATCATTTTGTGTGGATGTCACACACAGGTGATATTTTACATGCATGTGTTTGGAAAATATGGAGAAATTGAGAAAATAAAAATATACAAAAGAACCTAATAGACTCAATCATACACACCATTTGTATACATGAAAAAGCATTACCAACATGTAAAATTCCCCCAAAATCTAAAATATTACCCCCTTAAAATGTGAGCATATTTTACTTTCCATGGAAGGGACCAGACCAATAATTCCACAATTCATCTGGAATATATATATATGATTATATATAAAATTAGCCACCAAAATTCTGAATTGAAAGAAAAGTTGTTTTGCAATAAAAACCAAGAAATCATAATTGAAATGAAATCCACAGGTGAATTTATATGTATGTAAAATTTAATGTGTTTTAATAGCTATTGAAAGTCCAAGTAAGTTGTCAAAAGTTGCATGTAAATATATTCAAATCTGAACAAAAAATGATAAAATTGTTTTAAAAAAAGCTCAACAAAAATATAAACACCTCAAGAACAACTTCACATGTAAATTGATGACATGGCCATATCTAAAGGAAGATTGACTTGAGGGCAGAGTTTATTGGAATTGTGTGTGTACACAATCAGCAAGGCCATGAAGTCAAATTCCAGCACAATGAAAGGCAAATCTTAAGTGAGGGTGATGGAGGGAATATAGAAGAATAGGAGGCTCCTGGTTTTTCCTTCATCCATGGATACACTGAATACACATGTTGTAGTTCAAGTTCCTCTTAGGCAAAGAAAAAAGTGAGTTGAGAGATTTATATACATTGTACAATTGGGAAAATATATGACTCTCAGTGATTAAGTAAAGCTAGGATATACTTGGGCCTTAGTCCAGCCTTAGGCAATGTGTCATATAATTGGAACACATCACCAACACCCAGTATCACCCTGGGAAGAGGAAGATTGGGACCATATTTGGGGTCATATATGTAAAACCGTAGCTCTAAAAAGTTTCTTGTGGTTTAGATATTAATTTAGGTAATGCTGAAGAAGGATCTACACTTTCATAAGTACTAAGAACACAGAAAAAGTGATGTTATCTATGTTCTTGCAAGTACATCCATGGGTTTCAACCTCTGTGATGAGGGAAGAGAATTTAAATCTCAAAGATTTAACTGAAGAGAATTCTAGGGTAATCTGCCAATTAAAGTTACTGACAGTTGAACTACTCCCTAGCCTGCATCAGAGTTAAAAATGAAAGAATACATTGGACTAATTGCAGCCTTTATGGGTGTTCAACACTTAAAGAGATCCAACCTCCAGCTTGACACTGTAGAAATTTCAGTACTGCCAATTTTTCCTGTAAGGAAAACTTTCTTCACTGAGTGTCTCATCACTAACATCTTTCATTCAATGGAGGAAACTAATTGCTTCACATACAACAAAACACTTTGAAAAAGAAAGAAAGTAGGCTTAGGCAGAGGGATCCCAACTACAAAGCCATTCTGAACACTTCAGCTCTGGGAATAAAGCTTACAGAGCATAAGTAAATATCCCCTAAGTCACTAACCAGTGGTTTCCATTGGTGTGAGAGCATCTCCATTGACTGCTATAATCCTAAGCAGTAGTTTGGAGAAAGGGTTAACATGTAAACATGTCTCTTAATTCCCAGAAAAGGTTTAGAGCACTCTCTCTCTCTGACTACCTGACAGGCTGGAATCTACAATCTCCCATCAGATATTAGATGCAAGGTAAAACAGTGGACATTTGTATGCTGAACACAGCTGTTAGAACAGCTTTTGTCAAGGAGCTGAAAATAACAGAGTCACAAAACTATGGATGTATGAATATGGAAACAATTGTACATTGTTGGTGAAAATGTAAGTTTCATAAACTCATTTTTGAAAATGGTATAAAGAATTTTTGAGCAATTAAAAACAATGTATAACAAAGTAACATTAATTCTTGGTATAAATTTAAGGAATTAGAATCAATAAATCAAAAAATGACTGCATGCCCATTTTTATTACAGCAATATTCTCAGTTATAGAGACAAGAAAAAAATGAAGTATCTCTAAATGAAGTCTGTATCAGGAGATTGTTTCAGATGCAAGGCATCCAACTACACAAATGAGAATATCCACACTATACTTCAGACTATGTCCTCTCTAGCAGGATAGAGCAAAGACTCATATGAGCTAGACATTCTAAAAGTATTTAGATTTGATAGTTGTGGGTACCTCAGAAACCTCAAAGCCAGGAAAAGGTATGAGGGTGGCATGAGGACACATCATTCTGCCAAATCTACAATAGGGCATCTCCACTCAAATACATTCCAATAAGAGGTGCCTGTGTCTATGGAAGACAGAGGACATGAATTAACAATTTTTAGAAAGAGTCAACTGATTCCTTTTTTTCCTCTCATGAGAAATGCTCACAAAGAGGATTTTAAAGATCCCATAGTGTCATCAAGTGTTATAGGAAAAAAGTTGCAAAACACTATTTGAAATAAAACATGGGAAACTATTTATTATGTTGTAGAGAAAAAAATTGTCATTGGAAATGTGGATGGGGAAATGAAAATAAATGAATACATTCAAGACCTCCAAAAAATAAATAAATAATCCTAAGCAAAGAGTCCAGCATTCTGAATTTGAGGTCCTGCTTCTCAGACATCTAGAAAGCTCAGGAGGAAAAAACAACTCAGTCCCCTATACCAGCACAATTTTTATGCAGAAAATTCATGCCTGTACTTGGGATTCTTGCCTGATGATCATGCCAGTCACCATACAATCCTGGATGATGTGAATGTGTCAACACAAAGCTATCCAAATAAGCTTCAGCCCATGACTGAAGAAGCCATGAATGGATGGGACAGAATTTCCAGCATTCCAGCTGCTTACCTATTATGCTCTCGATTGGCCAGAGGAGACTTGGGAATGAACTACCCCATAGGAGGACTACCCCATAAAACTTTGGGCAGTTCCATCTACCAAAACCAGTCCCAGTCATATCCAAATATATTTGGAATATCTTTCAAATAGTCTCCATTTCCTCTCTTAAGATGCAGTCACAAAACACTGCACACTATTTCCTGGCTTGAAGCTAGGGTATCTTGCATTCTCCCTATGGAGTCTCTCTTATCTTTGGAGCAGAGGAACCTGGGTTTACCAAGAATCGAAGTGGAAGTCTTGAAAGATATCCAAAGAATGGCAGGCTCCAGAGATAAAGACTGGATCAGAGAGTGGAAACCAAACCTTTCAAATGTTGGATTGGACAGTTCTCACCCAAGACCACCTGATTGTAAAGGACCTGCCTTTGCAGTCTGAATCCACTAAGTCTACTCTCCAAATGACAGTATATGATATCAAATCCATGAATGAATGAGGCCAGAATGAGTTGAGAATGACAGGTTCTTGAGTGCATTTTCTTTATTTTTATTTTAAGGTGTTTTAGAATAGAGTACAGTTAGCAGCTTTTTTAAAGGCCAGATTTCCCTAAAGAAGTGTGATCTAGCCCGGACAGTAGGATATTTAAATTTAGCCTTATATATAGTGAGATATCAATTAATGTTTATATGTATACATGTTATTGGAAATAATATAATGACAACTAAAAATATTCTTTTAATGTTTCTGATTTACTGTCCTCTTAAAAGGCAGCTTGAGCCTTGAACTGAGAAGCATTGCACTAATGGCCAATTGAAATAAAATGTAAGGTGCTGGTGTAATTTTAACTATTCTAGTATTTACACTAAATAATAAAAGAAATAGTTGGGCCATTTGCCTGCCTCTTGCCTGTCCACTGCCTACCTTACACCTATCCATCACCCAATGCACGATTTTCACCTCCCAATCTTCTGACAACAGAAAGCAAACTGATCGTGGACCACCAGTGGAGTGCCAGCTACCTGCTGTTGCCTGGAAGTTCACTGTTACAGTACCTGCAGGTTTGATTACACGTGGTGCTGCCATTTTGAGACAATAGCCAGGTGCCATGGGACCCCTGGCTGGACTGACTGAGCCCCGTTGCCAGGATACCTCAGCGGAATGGATCACTCCCTGCCTCTGGGGCCCTCACATCAACTGACTGCTCCCTGCTGCAAGGACCCTCAGATCAACAGACAGCACCCTATCACCGGTACCCCAGACCGACTGACTGCACCCGGGCTCCAGGATCCTACAAACACACCAAACACACCTGACCTCCAGCACCCCTGCCTGACCAACCACACCTTGCCTCCAGGACCTCCAGCTGACCATGTCCACCCTGATCTGCAACTCCCCATTTCCCAACACATTTCAAAGCCAGAGCGGCCATCTTGGATTATCCTGGAAGCCGAAGCTCCCATCTATAGGTGGGGGAAAAACCCATCCTGAGAAGCCTGCTGAAGGCTTGAAGCTCATTGTCATGTACCTCTCATGCATCAGGCTACTGAACACTGGGAGGTTTCATTACTATATGAATGTTATACAGTAGATTTTCTTTTTTCTCCTTTTGTAAAAAATTAAGTTTTTATTTCTTTTCTTTACTTGCTTTCTTTGACTTTTGTTTACCTGTTCCCTCAGTCTCTTTCTCCCTTTTTTCCAATTTCTTTTGATTATACTCTCACCCTTTCTATTATCTAGAACTTCTGTATATTCTTCTCTTATCCCATGAACAGTCACATTCTACATCCCTCTGCATCCTCTTTGTCCTCCATTAGAAACTGCAGAACTTATTGCAAACCTGCTTGTTTTACCAAAGATAAAATTTGAACTCATTCTGTTCAAAATGACAATTTTGTTATTGTCCCCACAGGGGGTATTTGGTGTAGGATTGCATAGTGTCTGAACTGGGCACTGCTAATATTGATCTCCCTTTAAGAAAGGGTTTTGGAAACTTACAGGGCCATGATAAGCTTATAGGGGGAAATCTGCAATTCCCCAGATCTGCAATGCTAGGAGGGAAGAAACATAAACAACTTGAAAAAACAAGGGAAGAAAATGATCCAAACAAATCTAGATTCTATATTAATAGAATCCAATGACAGTATGTTAGAAGAAATGTCAGAAAAGGACTTCAGATTATATGTGATGAAGATGATTCGTGAAGAAAAAGATGAGATAAGAGAGCAAATGCAGGCAATGAATAATACCAATAAGCTGAAAGAGCAAGTGCAGGAAGCAAAAGCTCATTTCAACAAAGAGATAGAGATTCTCCAAAAAAAAAAAAAAAAAAAAAAAAAAAACCAAGCGGAAATCCTTGAAAAGAAGGAAACATCATTAAAACAAATAAAAAACTCAATGGAAACCATCACCAAAAGAGGAGACAACTTGGAAGACAGAACCTCAGACAATGAAGAAAAAATATTTAATCTTGAAAATAAAGTGGCCCAAACAGAGAAGATCATAAGAAATCATGAACAGATTCTCCAAGAACTATGGGACATCATGAAAAGACCAAATTTAAGAATTATTGGGATTGAGGAAGGCATAGAGATACAAACCAAAGGAATGAACAACTTATTCAATGAAATAATATCAGAAAATTTCCCAAACCAGAAAAATGAAATGGAAAATCAAATACAAGAGGCTTACAGAACACCAAATGCACAAAACCACAACAGATCCACACCAAGGCACATTATATTGAAAATGCCTAACATTCAAAATAAAGGTAGGATTTTGAAGGCCACAAGAGAAAAGCATCAGATTACATATAGGGGGAGACCAATATGAATGCAGCCGACTTCTCAACCCAGACTCTAAAAGCTAGAAGGGCCTGGACCAACATATTTCAAGCTCTGAAAGAACATGGTTGCCAACCAAGAATCCTATACCCAGCAAAACTAACCTTCAGATTTGAAGATAAAATAAAATCCTTCCATGATAAACAAAAGTTAAAAGAATTTACAAATAGAAAGCCTGCACTACAGAATGTTCTCAACAAAATATTCCATGAGTAGGAAATGAAAAACAACAATGTAGGTCAGCAAAGGGAGGAACTACCTTAGACAAAAACCACTCAAAGGAGAAAGAAGCCAAGCCAACTTAAAAACCAAAAATAAGCCAAATGACTGGGAATACAAATCATATCTCAATATTAACCCTGAACATTAATGCCTTAAACTCATCAATCAAAAGATATAGACTGGCAGAATGGATTAAAAAGGAAGACCCAACAATATGCTGCCTGCAAGAGACTCATCTCATAGAAAAAGACATCCACAGACTAAAGGTGAAAGGATGGGGAAAACACCTACCATTCACATGGATTCAGTAAAAAAAGCAGGGTTTCCATCCTTATATCAGATAAAGTGGACTTCAAGTCAAAGTTAGTCAGAAGGGTTAAAGAAGGACATTTCATACTGCTTAAGGGAACCATAAATCAAGAAGACATAATGATAGTACATATTTATGCCCCAAACAATGGTGCATCCCTGTACATTAAACAAATCCTTCTCAATTTCAGGAATCATGTACAGCACAACACAATAATTCTGGGTGACTTTAACGCACCACTGTAACAACTACATAGATCTTCCAAACAAAATCCAACCAAAGAAACCATAGAACTCAATAACACAATCAATACCCTAGACTTAATAGACATATATAGAATATTCCATCCATCAAAGAGCGGATTCACTTTCCTCTCAGCAGCACATGGAACCTTCTTGAAAATAAACCATATGTATGCCACAAAGCAGCCCTTAGGAAGTGTAAAAAAATAGAGATACTGGCTTGTATTCTATCAGATTATAATGGACTGAGAATAGAAATCAATGTCAAAAAAAAAAACAGAAACTAAATAATATTCTAATATAATATGGAGACTAAATAATATGCTATTGAATGAAACATGGATAACAAAAAACATCAGGGAGGAGATAAAAAAATTCTTAGAGGTGAGTGAGAACAACGATAAAACATATCAAAATCTCTGGGACACTATGAAAGCGGTGCTAAGACAACAATTCACTGCATGGAGAGCATTCCAGAAAAGAATGAAAAGTAAGCAACTAAATGACCTAACATTACAGCTCAAAACCCTAGAATTAGAAGAAGAGAGTAACAGCAAAAGTAGAAGACAGGAAATAATTAAAATCAGAGCTAAAATCAATGAAATTGATAAAAGAAATAATTCAAAAAATCGACAAAACTAAAAGTTGGTTCTCTGAGAAAGTAAGCAAAATAGACAAACCCTTAGCCACATTAACAAAGAGAAGGAGAGAGAACACACAAATTACTAAAATTGTGATGAAAAAGAAAATATCTCCACGTACAACACTGGAAACCAGAAAATAATCAGAAGCTACTTTGAAAATCTGTATTCCAACAAAATAGAAACTACTGAAGACATTGACAAATTTCTAGAGACATATGCTCCTCCCAAGCTGAAACAGGAGGACATACACAATTTAAACAGATCAATATCAAGCAATGAATTACAAGAAGCCACTAAAAATCTACCATCCAAGAAAACCTTGGGAACAGATGGATTCTCAGCTGAGTCCTACAAGATGATCAAAGAAGAACTCCTTCCAATACTTCTCAAAGTATTCCAGGAGATAGAAAAGGACGGTACCCTACCAAAGTCATTCTATGAAGTTAATATCACTCTCATACCCAAACCAGGAAAAGACACATAAAGGAAAGAAAATTTTAGACCAATATCCTTGATGAATACAGATGCAAAGATCCTTAAAAAAATATTGGCAAACTGTATCCAAAATCATATTAAGAAAATTGTACACCTCGATCAAGTAGGGTTCATCCTTCAAATGCACGGATGGTTCAACATTTGAAAATTAATACACGTAATCCATCAGGTCAATAAACTTAAGGATAAGAATCATATGGTTATTTCAATTGATGCAGAAAAAGTGTTCGACAAAATACAACACCGCTTCATGCTCAAAACATTAGAAAAAATAGGCATAGTAGGAACATACCTGAACCTTGTGAAGGCTATTCATGCTAAGCCCATGGACGACATCATTCTTTTTATTTTTTTTATGTTGTTTGATTCATTCTGTTATTTTTTCCCTTCCCCCCACCCCTCCCACCCCTCTTTACCCTCTATACAGTACTTCCTTCCTCCATACTTGCCTCCCTCCCTAACCCTAACTCTAAACCTAACACTAACCCTTCCCTCCCCCCTATTATGTGTCATCCTCCACTTATTAGCGATATCATTCGTCCTTTGGCTTTTTGAGATTGCCTTATCTCACTTAGCATGATATTCTCCAATTTCATCCATTTGCCTGCAAATGCCATAATTTTATCATTCTTTATGGCTGAGTAATATTCCATTGTATATATATACCACAGTTTCTTTATCCACTCATCAATTGAAGGGCATCTAGGTTGGTTCCACAGTTTGGCTATTGTGAATTGAGCAGCTATGAACATTGATGTGGCTGTGTCTCTGTAGTATGCTGATTTTAAGTCCTTTGGGTATAGGCCAAGGAGTGGGATAGCTGGGTCAAATGGCGGGTCCATTCCAAGTTTTCTGAGGAATCTCCACACTGCTTTCCAGAGTGGCTGCACTAATTTGCAGCCCCACCAGCAATGTATGAGTGTACCTTTCTCCCCACATACTCGCCAACACCTGTTGTTGCTCGTATTCCTGATAATCGCCATTTTAATTGGGGTGAGATGGAATCTTAGGGTGGTTTTGATTTGCATTTCTCTTATTACTAGAGATGTTAAACATTTTTCCATATGTTTGTTGATTGCTTATAGATCTTCTTCTGTGAAGTGTCTATTCATTTCCTTAGCCCATTTGTTGACTGGATTATTTGAATTCTTGGAGTAAAGTTTTTTGAGTTCTTTATAGATTCTGGAGATTAGTGCTCTATCTGAAGTATGATTGGCAAAGATATTCTCCCATTCTGTAGGCTCTTTCTTCGCATTGCTGATAGTTTCCTTTGCTGAGAGAAAGTTTTTTAGTTTGAATCTATCCCAGTGGTTGATTCTAGCTTTTATTTCTTGTGCTATGGGAGTCCTGTTAAGGAAGTCTGGTCCTAGACCAACAAGGTGAAGATTTGGACCTACTTTTTCTTCTATAATCTGCAGGGTCTCTGGTCTGATTCTGAGGTCCTTAATCCATTTTGAGTTTAGTTTCGTGCATGGTGAGAGATATGGGTTTAGTTTCATTCTGTTGCATATGGATTTCCAATTCTCCCAGCACCATTTGTTGAAGAGGCTATCTTTTCTCCATTGCATATTTTTGGCACCTTTGACTAGTATGAGAAAATTGTATTTATTTGGGTTTGTGTCCGTGTCCTCTATTCTGTACCATTGATCTACCTTTCTATTTTGGTACCAATACCATGCCGTTTTTGTTACTATTGCTTTGTAGTAGAGTTGAAGATCTGGTATTGCAATACCCCCTGTTTCACTCTTCCTGCTAAGGATTGCTTTCGCTATTCTGGGTTTCTTATTCTTCCAGATGAATTTCATAATTGCTTGCTCTATTTCTGTAAGGTACGTCATTGGGATTTTAATTGGAATTGCATTGAATTTGTATATCACTTTAGGTAGTATGGCCATTTTGACAATATTAATTCTGCCTATCCAAGAACATGGAAGATCTTTCCATCTTCTAAGGTGTTCTTTAATTTCTTTCTTTAGTGTTGTATAGTTCTCATTGTAGAGGTCTTTCACCTCTTTTGTGAGATTGATTCCCAAGTATTTTATTTTTTTCGAGGCTATTGTGAATGGGGTAGTTCTCCTAATTTCTCTTTCTGAAGATTCATCACTTATTTATAAAAATGCGTTGGATTTATGGGCATTGATCTTGTAACCTGCTACTTTACTGAATTCACTTATGAGTTCTAAGAGTTTTCTGGTAGAATTTCCAGGTTCCTCTAAATATATAATCATGTCATCAGCGAACAGGGATAGTTTGAGTTCTTCTTTCCCAATTCGTATCCCTTTAATTTCTTTGGTTTGTCTAATTGCTCTGGCCAGAGTCTCAAGAACGATGTTGAATAGAAGTGGTGAAAGAGGGCATCCCTGCCTTGTTCCAGTTTTTAGGGGGAATGCTTTCAGTTTTTCACCATTTAGAATGATATTAGCCATGGGCTTTTATAAATAGCCTTTACAATGTTAAGGAATGTTCCCACTATCCCTATTTTTTCTTAATGGAGAAAAACTAAAACCATTCCCTTTAAAAATGGGAACAAGACAAGGATGTCCTCTTTCACCACTTCTATTCAACATTGTCCTTAAAACTCTAGCCAGAGGAATTAGGCAGACCAAAGAAATTTAAGGGATGTGAATAGAAAAGAGGAACTGAATCTGTCACTATTTGTGGCTGACTTGATTCTATATTTTGAGAATCCAAAAACTCCTCCAGAAAACTTCTAGACCTCATCAATGAATTCAGCAAAATAAAAGGCCATAAAATCAACATGCATATATCTAAAGCATTTTTATATGCAAGTGACAAAACAGCTGAAAGGGAAATGAGGAAAACAACCCCATTTGAAATAGCCTCAAAAAAAAAAATAAAATACTTGGGAATAACTCTAACCAAACTGGTAAAAGATCTCTACAATGAAAACTAACAAACATTGAAGAAAGAAATTGAGGAAGACCTTAGAAGACGGAAATACCTCCCATGTTCTTGGATAGGCAGAATTAATATCGTCAAAATGGCCATACTACCAAAAGTGCTATACAGATTTAATGCAATTCCAATTAAAATCGCAAAGATGTACCTTAAAGAAATAGAGCAAGCAATCATGAAATTCATCTGGAAGAATAAGAAACCCAGAATAGCTAAAGCAATCCTTAGCAGAAAGAATGAAACAGGGGGTATCACAATACCAGAACTTCAACTATACTACAAAGCAATAGAAACAAAAATGGCATGGTATTGGCACCAAAATAGACAGGTAGATCAATGGTGCAGAATAGAGGACATGGACCCAATCCCAAATAAATCCAATTTTTTCATACTATGCAAATGTGCCAAAAATATGCAATGGAGAAAAGATAGCCTCTTTAACAAATGGTGCTGGGAAAACTGGAAATCCATATGCAACAGAATGAAACTAAAACCCTATCTGTCACCCTGCACATAAATCAACTCACAATGGATCAAGGACCATGAAATCAGACCTGAGACCCTGCATCTTATAGAAGATAAAGTTGGTTCAAATCTTCAACTTGTTGGCTTAGGGTCAGACTTCCTTAACAGGACTCCCATAGCACAAGAAATAAAAGCAAGAATCAATAACTGGGACAGATTCAAACTAAACAGCTTCCTCCCAGCAAAGGAAACTATCAGCAATGTGAAGAGAGAGCCTACAGAGTGTGAGAAAATCTTTGCCCCTATACTTCAGATAGAGCACTAATTTCCAGAATATATAAAGAACTCAAAAAACTCTACACCAAGAATACAAATAACCCAATCTACAAATGGGCTAAGGATATGAACAGACAATTTACAGTAGAAGATTTTCAAGCAATCAACAAACATATGAAAAAATGTTCACCATCTTTAGTAATAAGAGAAATGATAATCAAAGCTACACTAAGATTCCATCTCACCCCAATTAGAATGGCGATTATCAAGAATACAAGCAACAATAGGTGTTGGAGAGGATGTGGGGGAAAAGGTACACTCATACTTTGCTGGCAGGGCTGCAAATTATTGCAGCCACTCTGGAAAGCAATGTGGAGATTCCTTAGAAAACTTGGAATGGACCCACCATTTGACCCAGCTATCCCACTCCTCGGCCTATACCCAAAGGACTTAACATCAGCATACTACAGAGATACAGCCACATCAATGTTCATAGCTGCTCAATTTACAATAGCCAGACTGTGGAACCAACCTAGATGTCCTTCAATTGATGAATGGATAAAGAAACTGTGAGATATATATATATATATGTGTGTATACATGTATATACACACACACACACACACACACACACAATGGAATATTACTCAGCTATAAAGAATAATAAAATTATGGCATTTTCAGGCAAATGGATGAAATTGGAGAATATCATGCTAAATGAGATGAGCCAATCTCAAAAATCCAAAAGACGAATGATCTCTCTGATAAGTGGATGATGACACATAATGGCAGGTGGGAGGGGGCAAGAATGGAGGAAGGAGGGACTGTATAGTGGGAAAAGAGAGGTGGGAGGGGTGGGGGGAGGAAAAAACAACAATGATGAATGAAACACCATTGGTATGCTCTTACTCCATGTACAAAAAGAAATAACATATTTCACATTTGTTTACAATAAAAATAAGTTAAAAATTATTTAAAAAATTAAAAAAAATCACAGAACAGGAGGGCTACCTCTTTTCAGAAAGTTACACAAAACATGCTAAAAATTCACAAATGGGGTAACATTAAAATAGAAACTTTATTCATAAATGATACCATCAAAATGTACATAGAGAAGTGACAGGGTTGTAGAACTAATAACCTCACACATAACATAACTTTTATGAAAAAAAAAGGAAATGATAATGACACCAAGAGAAAGCATGCAAGAGACTTAAATAACCACTTTATATAAGAGAAATGTTCAAAAATAAATAATCTCAACATGTTAACAAATTAGAGAAATAAGAAAATAACTTCAGATACAAAAAAAATACACAGTATTGATGAAGACATGAAACAAATTCTCATGAACTAAAGATAGAGTGAAGGTTGCTGTTATCTATTTGGAAAAACTATTCACCTACTTAATATATATGATTCTCCTCAACCAGTAGCATAGATCTATAATCATCACTGTTACTTGTGAATCATGACAGAATATATTTACATGATAGCATAAGGCTACAGCTATACTGGTCCATACAATTGAAATATGGGGGCTAGGAGGAAAAGAGGAGATACATTCAAAATGAAATAAATACTACAGTTTGAGAAAATTTGGTATCCAGGGTCCAGACACATTTTTTGGTTTCATTACATTCAGTTAAACTAACAGTACAAAATAACACATAATTAATATATAGAAGTGACATCTTTGTGATACATCACATATATAGAGGCCATCAAGGGAAATATGTAGAACTTATCACAAAATAAAAATTTACAGAAGGGCAAAAAATGTGTGTAAATAAAACTCATCATTACAAAGACAAACATTTTACCTCAATTTAATCTCTAATATTTCCCCATCAAATTTTTAACCTGTTATTCTTTTAATAAAAGAAGGAATGAAAAAAAATTTTTTCTAAAATTTATCTGGGAAATAAAATATGTAAAATACCCCCCAAGCCTCTAATTTAGAAGACAAAATTGTTATTGTTATATGACAATAATGTATATTATGAAACTATATTATAATACAGAACAATGAATGACAACATGAACCAATCTGAATCCATATGTATGTAAATTTTTGGTATCATTAAGAGCAATAGAAAGACCTACCTGAATCAAACCTTATGAAAAATAACATTAGATGTGAATGGATGAAACTATTCAATCTAATGTTAGAATTTGGGACTGGAGTTACAGTTCACTGGTAGAGTGTGTGTGCACAACGTGCAAGGTACTGGGTTCAAATCTCAGCAACACAATAAAAGGCAGATGTTAAAGGGGGGATGATGTTGAAAATAAAGAAGAATATTAAAATTCTGGACTCTCCCTCCATCTATAAATATGGTTAATAAAGTGCTACTCGTGCTATGAGTATCTCTTTGACAAAATCAGAAGTGAGTAGAGGCTTAGATACATTGGACAACTTAGAAAATATCTACTTTCAACAAGCAGGAAAAGCTGGGACACATTGGGCATTTGTTCTGTCTTGAGTAAAGTACCACATTTCAGACCAAATCCTCAACAACCAGCATCACCCTCAGTAAAGAGAAATGTGTAACAAGTGATAGACAAATACTAAGCCACAGAAAATGTGGTTTTGTGTGGCCATGAAAGTCTTTCCAAGTGTTTCATCAGCTGGGATTAATGCAGAGAAGTCATCAAATATCAAATGTGACAGTTTATCTTGAGAAGAATTTTGGCAGCATATTTTCCCAACTGCTGTTGCTGACAGATGAGTTTCTCTCTACCTTGCATTTTGGGTGTAATAGGGGCACATATAGTAAACCACTCATAGCATGAGTGAGATTTTTGTACTCTTTAGTGTGACCCACCCTGCTCACCCCAGTAATAACTCCAGGACTGCCAATTGCTTCTAGAAGGAGTTGGTGCACTGACTGTCTCAACTTTAACATATTTTGTGCAAGTTACTATGTCCTGAAATTCTAACATCTGGAAGCAAAGTGGGCCAAAAAATGAATTTACATTGTTTACCAGCACTTTTATGGACTATGAAACCCAGCAGTAGTGCAAAAAATGGGTTAGAAACCACAAATCCCTATTAATTCCAAAGAAATCTTTACAGAACATTCCTACTCTGGCTACTACACATAAACTTGACTCAGGGAGTTAATGAATCAGTCAAATACATTTCCTGCAGCCTGTGCAGTGCTGTTAGAATGGCCATTATAAAAATATGAGAGCCAGGTGTGGTGGCACATGCCTGTAATCTTTGAGGTTCAGGAGACTGAGGTAGGAGGATTTGGAGTTGAAAGCCAGTCTCAGCAACTTAGCAAGACTCTAAGCTACTTAGTGAGACCCTGTCTGAAAATAATACATGAAAAAGACTGGGGATGTAGCTCAGTGGTAAGCACCCCTGGGTCCAAGTCCTAGTACCAATCCAAATACCTGAAAGATAATAGGTACTCCAGAATATAGGAATATGTAAAAATATTGGTGACAATATAATTTAATAAAGATATTTTTGAAAAAAGTTTTAAATTTCTCCAAAAGCTCAACAACAACAAAAATATCTGCCATATATAATCCACTAATAATAGTGTTGGGTAGCAGGGCATGGTTGTACATGCCTGTACTCCCAGTGGCTTAGGAGGATGAGACAGGAGGATCTCAAGTTCAAGACCAAACTCAGCAACTTGGCAAGGTCCTAAGCAACTCAGTGAAACCCTGTATCAAAAAGAGGTGGGGGGGCCCTGGGGATATAGTACAGTGGTAAAATACCTGTGGGTTAATCTTCCATATCTAAATTAAAAATAAATAAATAAATAATAATTTTGGGTATAAAATGTCAGACAATTTAGTAATGATAATTCTGGGTCTATATCTAAAGAAATTGGAGTCCTTTTGTCAAAGAAATCACTGCACTTACATTTTAATTTTAATTGTAGCTTTATTCACACTCTCTAACAAAAGGAAACCAATGAAGTGCCTTTTTTCTCTTTTTCTGTTATTTTTTTCTTTCTTTCTTTTTTTTTTTTTTTTTTTTTGGCAGTGCTGGGGATTAGGACCCAGGGCCTTGTGCATGTAAAGCAAACACTCTACCAACTGAGCTATATCCCCAGCCCATGAAATGCTTTTTAGATAAAGGTATACCAGTAGGTTCCTTCCAGCTGTGGAGCATCCTACTACTCCCCTTAGAGGTTACACACTTGTGATTCAAACTGTTCCCTAGAGGGCAAGATACTGATATTTTCTAAATACTCCAGAGACTGGTATCTGTGGGCACCTTGTGTCAGACTGTCCTAAAACTCAAAACTCGGTAAATATGGGGGGCTGGGATGAGAAATACAACACACAGTAAATTCTTTAATGGGAAATTCTAACTTAAACACTGTGATAACTGAAACCAGAGTTTCAGCTAAAACTAGACCCTCTGCTTCACTGCTTTCTGGATTATTGACTCAATCCAAACAGATATTGGAAAAGTGTTAAGGCTACTGGCTAAAATCTATGTAAAACAGGTATAAAAAAGTACCAGTTATTGACATGGCCTGTGACCCTCTAATATACTGTATACTTTAGCCCTTGTGATTGAACTTGCCTATAATTCAAGTCCCACTTTTATTTTCCTGCTATACCACAACAAAGGTGTTTGCTTGAATGTTTGTAATGTTTCTACAGGTCATTTTAATAAAGTGTTTTTACTATGAAAACCAAACTCAATTGAGAACCCATCGAAGGGTTATGGAAAATAATATCCCTAAAAGACAACCACCAAAGAAAAATGGAGGATCAATGTGACTTGGGAGGAGAAGGGGAAATTAGACAAACATTAAGCCTTTAATAGTGCATTCTTTCCCATTAACAATTGGGGCCTGAAGGAAAAAGCAAACTTTCATCCCTTCCAGGGTTCATCCCAGCATCTCCACCAAAAACAAACATTTATCCCTTCCCAACCACAATGGGTCTTGACTGGAAGAGGTAAATACTGAAATGCTAGACCCTGGACTTGTTACTCTTTCCCACTACAGATGAGTCCTGGAGAGAGAAAAGCAAATAGTGAAGCTCTAGGTAACAAGGGGTCCCAGAGTCATGAGCTTTTCCCAGTGACGATGAGTTTCAAACTTTTTACAACTGCCTTCCTGAGTTAAAATTTTAACCTGCACAACTATGTCCCTGACTGTCCAAAGGGCATATCCACAGTCTCCAATGATGAATTCACTCCCATTGTAAACTATAAAACCCAAATTCCTTCTGTAACCCAGGGAACATTTCCATACACAGAAAATGAGCCTTCCTGTGCCTAATCAATTGGCTTTCCTGCAGAATAAAGGAAAGTAGCTGATCTGAGGTTTGCATTTATCTCTGGTCTGTGTCATTTGTGCACCATGTGCCTATAGCCATCACTTAAAAAAAATCCTTAATTGGGGTACATTACCTATATTATTCTATTTAGCATAGAGTCATTTTTTTGTCACCTAATTTTTCGCTGCTTTCTTCTCATGTGAAAGGTTCACAAGGATAAAATAAAATCTCTTTAAAATGCCTTCCAGTTCTTGGAGAAAAACATTACAAATAATGCACCCACTTGAAATGAAATATGGGGAAAAATAATTGATAATGTTGAAACTGAAGTTTTTAGATGAGACTAAATTCCCCACTTCACCAATTTTGTCTAGATTTTTTATGATTTATTTAAGCAAGAGAGCTAGAACTCCAGGGAGCATGATAGCAGAAAACCCTATGTTGGTGTACCAGCTTAGAAGTTTATATATGGTTTTGGGCAGAGCCTGGAGCAAAATCTACTTAAATTAGGTTTTGAAAAAGGCATCCTAGCTACCACCTGGGCTCACTTCCATCCTTTCTGTGGCCCATCTTCCCTCCTGTAACTTTCATCTGGGTTCACCCAAGGACGAAGCAGTTGGTGTTTCCAAAAGAGAGTCTCAAAGTTCTTTTACATTTCAAATAGGGCTTAATGGTGCTCATTAATGTATCTACCAGTTAGCTGCTGAAAACCACAGCTTCTCTCATGCAGGAAGGCATACATGGAGCTGGAGTTCTTTCCTGATGATTATCCAGGTCTTAAGCACACAGTGTGGGAGCATGCTGGGCACACCGACACCCACGCAGGGATTCAGGAAGGGGCTTCTCTGTACAGGGAACAGGGATAGAGGAGAGTGCCAGGGATCCCAACTGCTAGCATAAGCTCCACTAGACTAGTCTGAGGAAACTGAAGGATGAGTTGCCAGAGAGAGGCCTCTGGCCACCAAGCTCTGGAGAAGACCATGAGGAGTCCCAGGCCACCATTTCTGGTCCCCAGCTTGGAGCAGCCTCCCTACCCAGTCTCACGATGCCTACACACACTCGTGGCAGGCAGAACCCAGGGCCCAGGGTTATACTACATGCATCCAAAGATGGTGACTGGCAGAGAGCAAACGGCATTCTGAATACGCATGGAGAAAGGCAGAACACGTTTACAATTGGCTGTATGATAATCCGTTCAGCTGCCTAGCACATGGACATATATACTTTGTATGTATGCTGAAGCTCGTGATCGCTTGACCTTTAACAGGATTGGATGGACATATCTGGTTACAATTGCTTATGCATGAGACTGCTTATATATTGAGTGTGTTATTGGAATAAAGGGGAAGCTGCTTCATGAACTTCTGAAGAGTACATTTCTTTTGTCCCGCTGGTCGGGCCAAAAGCACGAGAAGTGGCTTTCCATAAGCACAGCTGCTTGGAGCCGCTGGGCAAAGAAGCCACAATCTTTTGTAAGAGAGGTGTGAGCCGCTTGAAGCAGCCCATCTGCAAACAGCAGCGGTTTTCCCCAACACTTACCATTTCCAGGCTTTCAAGGTGTTTAGTGTCCTCCCTATGGTTTTTCAGCACCTGCATAGCATAGAAACTGGGGCTTCTGATGTAGGACAGGAAGTCTACAAACGGATTCAAAGAATGGTGGGCTCCAGACACAGAATGAGCAGAGGATGAGGAAGCCTGCCCCCTCCTTACTGGCTGTGTGTGGATTGGACCTTCTCACAGAACAGAGGATTGGACAAGGCTTCAGGCACCGCCTCCGAGCCAAGCCTAGTGGACATCCTGTTTGAGTGACACTGAATTGCACCCAACCCGGGAGCAAACAAGGTCAGGATAACAGGTTCTTGGCAACTCCTTTTTTTTTTTTTTTTTTTTTTTGCAGTACTGGGGATGAACTCAGGACAGGACCTTGTGCTTGCAAGGCAAGCACTCTACTAGCTGAGCTATATCCCCAGCCCTACTCCATTTTTTTGTTGTTACGTGACTGGGATCAGACACTCATTCACTGCACAGCCCCATCACTATATACACATAAAAATTCTTCAGGCAGTGTCTCAAATCCTACTGCGATGGCTTTTCCAGTAACTGATATTACAGGCATGCATCATAGCCCTGGAATTTTTTTTTTCTTTTTAGTTGCTGTGAATTACATAAATTGTCTCAGAATGGAGTTATTTAAGGCAGAATTTCCACCCAATAGTAGGATCTAGCACAGACAAAAGTGCATTTACATTTATCACTGTACATACAGTTACGTCAATTTGTGAATATATATATGTCTACATTTTTTAAATGGAAATAATATCACAATTACTTTAAATTTTTATTTAACTTTTCTGTTTTCTGGTCTTATGAGAAAAGAGCTTGAGCTTTAAACTCATAAGCAATTTCCTGAGGCAGTGATGTCCCCACCCTCCAAAAATAGTGAGGCACAAGAATAATTTTAAATTTTCTAATAATTTAAATTAAAAATGAAAAAGTCCAGGTTAAATCAATTGTAATAACATAAACCACTATATCCACGATGTTATCTTGGCAATATGAATTTGGATTTACTAATGAATATATATATTTTGGAACTTCATTTTAAAATTCATTTCTTACTTGAAGTCTCAGGCACATCTCAGCTCACCAGTCACATTCCATGTTTGAGAGCTATGAATTTCCACACCTCAGCCAGGTGAAAGGCATGGACCACTGATTTTAATGTCACAGGTGACCGAATACACTTCCAGAATAATACTGTCCTCAGGACAAAGGAACAAGAGAGACAGAGCACTTGGAGAGTTGGCATCTCCAACCCAGAAGCATACAACAGTGGACACTCTTCCTCACAAGATGCGGAGCAGAGATCCATTCCCATTTGAGCTATTGGGCTAGGATGCAGCTCAGTTGGTAGAGTGCTTGCCTTGAATGCACAAGGCCCTGGACTCAATCCACAGCACTGCAAAAAAAAAAAAATGAGCTATCACACTGTAAACAAATAGAATTTGTGTCCCAGGAGGTGGAGTATGCAGGGTCTTCGGATCTGTCAGTTGTCCAGACTCTAGAGCATGAATCCATTGAAGAAACAATTATTTAAAAAAATGAAAAGAAATAATTATTTTGCAATTTTGCCTTAAGTCTAAAGGCAGGGTTGTGATGTCTATTTCCTTCTTTAGTATGTGGTTCTCTGAGAATATTAACACAAATCAAAGACATATATGTCAAAAGATATTTTTCTACATTTCAATGCCACACATTGAGAGGTCCAATATTAACTAGAGGAAGGGAATCACTACTGATAAGAGACCAGATGTAGTCCACATAATTTCTATACCATATGTGATCGAATCCTGGCATCAGAACTATAGTGAGTGGACTAATTATCAAATGATAAACTCACTCTAAAATTTAATAGCTCATGTTTGGGTTGCTCATCAATTTAGGCTTCATTAATCTGGGATGTTTTAGCTGCTTGCAATTAGCTGGCAGTTGATAAGGTTACGGAATTTCAGAGGGTGGTCTGGCTTAGAAAAAAGAAGCCTAATTCTCCTCAACATGACATATCACAATCAAATAAATGAATGACAGCTTGTTCTCATGGACATGACAGTGTTTTCAAAGCAAAAGCAAAAGCACACAAAATGTCTCACAATGAGGACTTGATACTCTATCATAGCCACAGCTTTACAAAACACTTAGGAATATTTACACCCTGATCAAAAGTCTGGGAACCACAGTAGGAGTAAAAGCACATGTGTGCCCTGCTATGTACCACAGGAAGCAAGACCAAGTGGGGAAGGGGGCGGCACCCCGCTCCCAGTCAGTTGTCACCTGGCCAGGCCCAGAAGCGCGCCACTCAGTCCATGCCTCGATCGAGTTTCCAGTCCACTTTGCAGAGCGGTGCCACTTGGGGGACCCGCTCGAGTCCGAGTGCCAAGGTGAGAGGGCCCGGCACCTGCTTGGTACCAGTCCACAACCAGGGCCTGCACAGCACCACCCTGAGCAGGGGCACAGAGCCCTAGGTCCGTCGATGGAGCAACTTCAAAGGACCACCTGTAAAGGGAGAGCCCCGCGATAGCTCACATATAGGTAGCACCTGACGGGAACCGCCCCGCCCCGCCCCGACCCTCACCTGCGAACCTTGCGGGGAAAACTCGCGGGCGCGGGCCTGGGGGCCCTGTCCGGTCCAGGTGGCTGTCTCCAGGTGGACGGCTCAGCACCAGCAAGGGGCCTCTGCTTCCCGTCCCCACCAGCCAGCCTTCAGCTACCATCCAGCCCCCTGCTGGCACGCCGCCCTGGCCCCAAAACTCTTGCCTGCTCTGATGGCTTGGGGCCCAGAACACGATCTGGGGCTGCTTCCTCCTCCGCTCTGAGCACCCGTGAGCCTTGGCAATCTGCTCTCTGGCTGGACTCCCCACTGCGGCCTCCTAGGACCCTGTGGCCTCCTGGGCCTTCTCACAGCCTCTCAGGAAACTCACAGCTCGAAGTGCACGCCCCTCAAGGTTCATGTGTCCATCCACTCTTACTCCTACGTGAAGAGAGGGTAGGAGTTGAGAGGACCTGTGACTGCCCGCTTCCAGGCTCCCGGGTGCCTGGTGTCTTGCATGCAGCACAGGAAGGTGAGGAGGCTAACAGTGTTTGGGAGAAAGGTGTGGGGCAGAGGTGTGTTCTGGACAGAGAGAGAGAGAGAGAGATGGAGAGATGGAGAGATGGAGGGAGAGAGACAGGAAAGCCTAGGCCAGAGGCACACAGAATGGGAGATGGAGACAGGAACGCCTCTTCACAGGCCAACAGAGGCAGGCCAAGAAGCATAGATGGACAGAGAGAAGTACTCACGGAGAGCACATGGAGACCCACCTGTTCAGGTGATGGATCTTGCCCCTCATCTCACGAAAGGGTGAGGCAGAAGAAGTGGTTCCTCCTGTGCTATGCCTGTTTCCCTCAGTGAGGGAGTCCTTCAGCAATTTAGCCAGATGCTGTTGTGAGATATAAAAGGCAAAGGCAAGTGGAGGTGGCTCACAGTGTCTGAGGTCCCAGAAGCAAAATGTGGTGCCAAAAAGAAAACATTCCTCATCCAATTTCTATTTTTTGCTCATTATGATTTCAGTTATTACACTCAAGATTCATTACAGATAGATTAGGGCTGAAAGTCATATCCTTGATCCTACATTCATTCAGGTGCATTCAATTCCACTCAGAAAAATGCATCAATTGCTTATCAGTTCTCCTGTGACATGAGAACCATTCATGGGAGAACTCCTCCAATCAAAGGGGAGGGAGCAGGTTTTGAGCAGCTAGGTTGTGAAGTGCATGGGGCTTCTAGGCTCAGGAAGGAGAAGGCACTTGGTTGCACACCCCAGAGGGTTTGTGAAGCCTTGGGCAACATGAACATTGATGACTGGCTCATGTGATATGGCGCCTGAACCCCAGATTCCAACTGATGTCAGAGGATCGGCCTGAGAACACGGTGGCATCATGGTTCCCATGGCAACAAGAGACCATTCCGCTCCTGGCCACTTCAAGCCCATATTCAAGACAAGCACTGGCTCAGCTGTGAGGGTAAGAGGATAGACGAAGGGAGTGGGTGCGAGGGTCTTGTGTTTTTAAAGAAACAATTCTATTCTTGTTGCCTGGCCAAAAAGAAACCAAGCTCTAAGCAGTATGCAGCTCCCTGGGCAATAATTCCCTCCATGTCCAGGCAGGACAAGGGTTCCCAATGAATCCTGACAGCTCCCACTTCCACCCAAGCCTGCTAGGTGGCACTGTGCCCCAATGGCCACACCATTCATGCTGACAGCCCAATCACCTGACTCTGCTGCAGGCTCTTAGCCCCCACAAGGTCCAGTGGAACAGGCTGGGACTGAGGGGTGCCTGAGAGGACGTGGCTCAAAAAGCTTAGCATGGGCACCAGCGGATTTGCCTTCTGACCACACTCCTCCAAAACTGGGAAAACCGGGTTTTCTTCAGAGTTGGGAAACTAGCCTAGCTGACTAACAGACACACAGAGAGATGGGTGGTGAGAGCTCAGCTCAGTAGAGCATGCAGTGCAGCGATGGGGCTTAAGTGATCATTGAGTTGAGACATATCCCATTCCATCTGTTGGGTTTTTCCACCCCAACCTACAAACCTGGAAAGGAGACAGCTGGAACATGGGATGTCCGTGTTCCATGTGAAGGTGTGTGGTTCCTTTGGTGGCTCATGAAGAGAGGAGGGAGTCATTCACTCAGCATGATGGATGGAGGACAGCACGATCCTGACAAGCAAGGAGAGTTGTTCTGTGCTCAATCCAACTGCCAGGCCCCTCCTCCTTGGCTGCTGCATTATGACTCAGCTGCACCCAGAATCTTACTTGCTGGGAATTTTCCAGGGGCACGTCAAATCACCTCAAGTTCAGATGTCTTGCATTCACACAATGGTTCATCTTCTTGACCAGTCAAATACCGCTCTGTCCCAAGGGCCTGTGGGATATTGCCAGGAGACATCAAACCAGCCCCAGGAAGGAGGAGACTGCAAGCCGGGGAATGAAATAACAGCCTCATGATGGCATGATGAGCACAGTTTCACAGGGCATAACACCAGGTTTCAACATGGACCGTGCTGAAAGAGGAATGGTGCAAAGCTTCCAAGCTGAGTATTCAAAAGGGGAGGGTAAGGACATTTGGGGGACAAGAGAAGCTGGATGGTGTCATGCTGGAAAACAACTTCAGAGAAGAGACACTATTACACTCATCATTGTTCATGGTCAACCCACAAAGTCCATGACATATATTCAGCCTCATCATACACTACAAATATAGGAAGTAGTTATTGCCTGTTCATTCTTTATGTAACCATTAACACTGACCCTATTTTCGTTGAAAGTACATCAATGCCCTTGCCAATTCCTGTCTCTTTATGTTGCTCCCAAGGGACACCTGAATATATGAATACTAATTCCTCTATTTTTCTGGCACAAGAAACATGAGCAAAGGCTTTCCTAACATCACATTCCCTACCCCACGACTTACAATTTAAACCAGCTGATCCTGGGATATGCAACATTAATTCCTGGCTCTCTGAATGAAGAGTGCACAAAATCTCAGATATTTAATCCCCAAAAGGTCTATGAATACTCAAGAGTGAAGACCCTACACCTGCAAAACCTGAATATAAAACAGAAGTTATTCCATAATAACCAACATTTTAATAGAATTACTGAGAAAGAAATGCACACCTCAAGCATCTGCAAATTGTCAAATCCATTTTCTTTTGTGACATGTTTCTATCCACTACTCACATGCCATATGCCTAATATCTCTGGTTTCCTCCTTCTGTTGTAAGATCTTGGAAAGAGAGGTTCTTCTGTCATTTCTTACCCTCCAAAGCACAATGCATTCATTCTCAGATCCCCGGTAAACATGAGAGCAACTCACACCCTGAGTTGTTGTTATGCTTCACCCAATTCTAGGCTGCATCTCTTGAGGAGGTCCATCAAAATTAACAAGAGTGCATTAAAGGGCTCCATTCCTCTTGACACTGGAGCTCCAATGATGTTGAAAGAGTGGGTTGTAAATCACCTGTGATCCTCCCGAATGCTACCAATAGAGGCTAACATCAATTCAGCCCCAGATTCCACCATTAATTCATCAAGAAGTCACATGCAAGCCACTGCAAAGCAAAACTGTCAGAGAAACTCCCAGGACAAGAGCGGCTGTCTTTTGTGTTCACCTCTTGGTTTTCCAGTTGACGTTGATGTTGACATGGAAAGTGCTCAGGTGTGGAATTCCCCTTCATTGGCAGAGGGTATGGGAGTGTGTCCAAGAAGGCTGGAGAGTGCCAGGTATAAGAGCAAGTGTCATTTTGAGTTTCCTGCCACCGAAATCTGGTAAACAATGCACAGTGGAGGAAGGTGGTGAAGAATTTGTCGCATAAGCATACACATGAGAGAACCGTGATCTGTGTCCTGAGGAGGGTAGAGTGAGGTCATGGAAGCAGTACTCTGAAGAAATGCAGGTGAGTGTGCAGCACTGCTGTCTTGGAGCACATTTGCAAACTGAAATGTGTCAGTGGAAATGGGTTGCATATGAAACTGGTGCTGTTTTCCAATGTGGATTCATTTTGTGTGGAGAGGAGAAAAGAAAAGAAAGAGGTGAGAGGATGGAAGGTTGGCATTCGGTCTCCTTTTTTTCTTTGTAATTTCCATAATCTAGCAGTGCTGTGAACTTGAACTCCGGTCTCGAGCATGGGAGGTAGGCAGTCTACATGATGGGCTATACCACCAGCACAGGAATGGCTTCTCTGAGTTACAGCACTTGATGACTTACAGTCCTGCTTTGTGAGAATGTATGCAGACCAGCAATCATGACCAAGCCAAGCAATGCCTAAGGAATTCTTAATCCTCTTGTACACAACAATCCAGCAAGGAACTCCTTTGTATGTCAATACCCAAGACCAGCAGTGTGTCCTGAGGGACAGGTTTTTTCCTCTCTTCACTTAAGGAAGATAATGTATGTAACTGATCTCTGAGCACAAATTTGTACCAGGGATCCAAGGATGCCAGGAGCAGTGGCAGAGGCAGGACTATGTGGGATTGAGAATATGCTCAATTGGTGACTATGAATGGAGATTTTGGGGATCATTCACACATGCAACCCTAGCCATTATATTCACAATCTACTGATAAATTCCTTGATCCTATTTTTTTCTTATTTTTCCTTTTCTCATTTCCTTTTGAAAAATTCTAAACAGCACAGACCTGTCATAATGGACAAGCCAGTTTTAGTGATGGATCTTGCCCATCATCTCAAGAAATGGTGAGGCAGAGGAAGTTGTTCCTCCTGTGCTATGCCTGTTTCCCTCAGTGAGGGGGTACTTCAGCAATGTAGCCAGATGATGTTGTGAGAGATAAAAAGGCAAAGGCAAGTGTTGATGGCTCATGGGGTCTGGGGTCCCAGAAGCGAAACGTGGTGTTAAAGAGAAAACATTCCTCATCCAATTTCAATTTTCTTCTTGATATTATTTCAGTTATTACTCTCAAGATTCATTACAGAGAGATCGTGGCTAAATGTCTTATCCTTGATTCTAAATTTATTCAGGTGCATTCACTTCCACTCAGAAAAATGCATCAATTGCTTACCAGTTCTCCTGTGACGTGAGAACCATTCATGGGAGAACTCCTCTAATAAAAGGGGAGGGAGCAGGCATTGGGCAGCTAGATTGTGAAGGGCGCAGGGCTTCTAAGCTCCGGAAGGAGAAGGCACTTTGTTGCACACCCAAGAGGGTTTGTGAATCCTTGGGCAACATGATCTTTGAAGACTGGCTCTCATGACATGGCGCCTGCACCCCAGATTCCACCTGAGGTCACAGAGGAGCGGCCCGAGAACACGGTGGTCTCACAATTCCCATGGCAGCCAGAGACTGTTCCGCTTCTGGCCGCTTCAAGCCCACATTCAAGCCAAGCACCAGCTCAGCTGTGAGGGTAAGAGGATAGACGAAGGGAGCAAGTGTCAGGGTCTTGCGTTTTTAAAAGTAGGCAGGTCATAAGGAGGACATTGGCTCTCATCAGCTTGAATCAGAACCCTTGAAGTACCACAAGAGGGCCTGAAAGGAGAACAGAGACACTTCTTCAAGCCATTGCCAGGGAGGACTCTGCGAATAAGGCAGCCTGTGCAGAGGGAGGCGCAGGTGTGGATGTAGGAAATCTCTGCTTCAGGCCTTCTGTACCTCAGCACAGCCAGACCTGGCAGAGCTAGGAATGACACCCTGCAGAAAGCCTGTTAGCAGACTCAGATATATCCACTAAGTGGGAGGACAGCCTGGGGGTCCATATTCTTCATGAACCACCACGAGATGGGCCATGATGTGCATCACTGGTTCAGAAGCACTCCTGCCCCACATATGAAGAAAGCAGCACAGAATTTCAACCAGGAGCCCAGAATCAATCCCCCAACAAGCTCCACCAGGGAAAGGCAAGACAGGAAAGACTCACTAAAACACAAAGATCAAGGGTGCACAGGGAACAAGAAGAAGTTCCTAACAATATTTTCATAAAGGAGTAACACTAGAGAGAGTGTGGTACACACCAGAAAGTGACTGAGGACAAACTGTAATGAAGAACAACTGAGTTGTGCATATGACAGGGAGTAACCTGGGCTCTGCTTGGTGAGGGCACTCACTCACAGACCCAGAGGAAACTGAGTCCTTGTGGGTGAGTGGCACAAATGAAGAGGAACCAGAGGATCCTGAGTACAGGTGGTCAAGGGGGTGCTAACAAGATGATGAAGAGATGACTGAGAACTGAAGTAGGAGGTGCTGGGTAAGAGTATTCAGGGAAATGAGCAACTGTGTGAAAGGGGTGCTCACCACCCCTTGGACCTTCTGGGACTCAGAAGACCCAGAGCAATGTTGGGGGATTTGAGTTTAAGAGAGAAACCAGAGAAGGTTGGGCACTGTTAGGCTATATATTCTCACACACAGGAGCCAGATAAGGCTGAGAAAAGATAGCTAGGGGAACTGAGTCCATGGTCTGGAGGAGAATGAGGAATGCTGGGTGAGGGGTGCTATCACAGAGGTCCAGGAGAATACTGAGAACTAGTGAATGAGGTGCAATCACTGAGATGACATAGAGGGCACAGTTTACTGGAGGGTAAGAAGCACTCCATAACAATATTTAGAGGAAAATGTGCACCTGTGTGGAGGGGAACTCATCACAGTACTCAGATGACAGCAATGTTGTATGAAGGGAGATTAAGCACAGACCCTGAGAATATTAAGCACTCTCAGGTGAAAGGTGCTCATCCATAGGACCCAGAGAAGTCTGAGCAAGAATTGTCTCAGGGAAAATACAACAAGATGGAAAAAAGACTGAGCAGTATTAGTTGAGGGCACTCATGCAACTGACCCAGAGAAGAATGAAAAAGGAATGTTTAGGGAACTTAGAATAAAGTAACAGAGAAGACTGAGCACTATTAAGTGAGGGACATTCACCCTCAGGACCAAAATAAGACTGATTGAAGACAGATTAGGTGAATTTAGCAGCTTAATCAAAGAAGACTTAACCACTGTAGGTTAGGTGCAATCTAGAAAACCCAGTGGAATTGAAGCACTGTGAGTGAGGGGCACAACCCAAAGAATCCAGAACACCCTCAGTGATAATGGGTGAGGGGAGTCTTAGGGCAGGACCCAGAGAAGCATGAAAACATTAAGTGAGTTTTTGTTTACCACAGAAGTCAGAAGAAACAGACTTCTTTGGAAGAGGTGTGCAGATCAAGATAGCTCACAGCCTTTGGAACCTTATCAAGGGAGTCCCTCAGGCCATGGTCTCAGGTAGTTTAGAGGTGGTTTGACAAGGCAGCATTTTTAAAGGTCTGGAGAAGTCCTCGACGTTGACAGGAAATTGTCCATGGACACATATCACACTGCAATTTACAGGGTGAAATTTGCCTCACTCAACTTTCCTACAAGGTTTACTCTTTTGACAAATGGGAGCAACTAGTGACATATCAGAGAAGATTCTGAAAATTCTTAAATATATTTTCTTCCACTCTTCAGAAAAATGTCAGAAATCCTGTCTGAACTACATCACCCATAAGACCTCAGTTCCTTGATAAAAGGTGAGGTAATTGTCAATGATGAATGGTAGTATGAGGTCACCAGTGCTGTAGGCATTGATATCCTTAAAAATTGTCTTGGGTTTTCAGGCATCGGAGTGGAGCCTGTCTGCATGGCAGCACAAAGGACGTGTTCAGTTTTTTGGAAGAGGAAGTATCCACATTTCTCTAAAATTTCACAGAAGTGTTGGCCTTGACACAGATAAAGTCTGAAATGGTGCATTAGAAGGAATGGGACTCTCCCAGATATGTCACTCAAAGAAACAAGTTGCTGAGGGCTCAGTGGAGACAGAACACTATTGCTGCAACTCTAACCTCCAATAATACCCACAGGGGATTGAGCACTGGTGGGAAAGTGGTGCTCATCCACATGACTCAGAGGACCCGAATAATGGTGTGGGAATGGAAATTAAGTACAGGACACAGATAATAATGGGTAAGGTTGGGAGAGGGTCACTCACCCACAGAATTCAAAAGATCATGAGTAATGGTGGAGCAGGTGAAATTAAGACAGAAACCAGAAAAGACTGAGCAATGTTAGTCTCTCTATGATCACAAACAGGAGACAAAGAAGGTTGAGTTAAGTTTGCCTATGGGAACATAGCACATGGCACAGAGGTGAGAGAGCACTGCTAGGTAGGTGGTGCTCACCATAAGGTCCCAGGATATACTGGGCACCACTGGATGGGGGTGCTCATGCAGAGGACACAGAGGAGACAGTGTACTTGAGGGTAAGGGACACTCTAACACAATATTCAGAAAAAAATTAACATCTGTGTGAAAGGTGTTTTCACCACAGGATTCAGATGACACTAAGCAATGGTTAGTGAAGGGAGATTAAGGACAATACCCAGAGAAGACTGAGCAATGTCAAGTGAGGGGCACTCACTCACATGACTCAGAGGACTGTGGGCAAGGATTACCTTGGGGAATGAAAAGAGGACACAGAGAAGACTAAGTACTCTAAGATGATGGATGCTTAACAAAATCACCCAGATTAAATGAGCAAGAAGTGGTTAGTTAAATGAGAATAAAGAAAAAGAGGAGACTAAGCACTATTCAGTGAGGGACGCTCACCCACAGGTCACAAAAAAAGACTAAGAAAGACAGGTTATGTGAAAATTGCAGCTTAAGCAGAGAAGGCTGAGCAATGTTAGGGGAGAGGCTATCACCAAGAGGATCCAGTGGAATCAGAGCACTAACGGGTGATGGGCACTCACACACAGGAATCAGAGTACTATATGCAATGTTGAATGAGGTGAGATTTTGGCAGGACCCAGAGAAGGCTGAGCAATGTTCAACTACATTTGATCATAGTCGGGAACAAGATGAGACTGCAATAAGTTTGGTCCTGTGAACTTAGCACATGGCACAGAGGAGACTGAGCACTGCTAGGTGAGGGGCATTCACCCAGAGGTCCCAGAATATGCTGAGCACTGCTGAATGAGGGAATATCTCCCAGAGGAAACAGAGGATGCAGAGTACTGGAAGATAAGGGGCACGCCAAAATAATATTCAGAAAAAATTGAGCACGTATATGTGAGTGTGGCACTCACCATAGGATTCAGATGACCCTGAGCACTGGTGTGTAAAGAGATATTAAGGATAGGGCCTAGAGAATGCTGAGCACAGTGAGGTGTGGAGTGCTCACACCCAGGACCCAGAAGAGTTTGAAAAGGATTGCATTTGAGAACCTGAAACATGACAGAGAGAAGAGAGCACTGTAAAGTGAGGTGTGCTCACCAATAGGACCCAGAAATGAAGGAGCATGGCATGGTTAGGGAACTCAGACAAAGAAAATGGAGGAGACTAAGCACTGTTAGGTGAGGGGGGCTCACCCACAGAACCCAAAGGAAACTTAGTAAATACAGGTTAGGCAAATGTAGCAGCTTAAACAAAGAAAGCTGAGACATGTTGAATAGAGACTATTAACAAGAGTATTAGAATCAGAGCAGGAATCAGTGAGGGGTGCTCAGAGTATCCTGCACAATAGTGGATGAGGGGTAATTTAGGGAAGTACCAAGAGAGGATATAGTAAATATAGATGTGGGGTTCTTGACTATAGGATCCAGAGGAGATGGAGGTCCTTTGGGCAGGAGATCTCAACTATAGCTCTCAGAGTTTTTAGAACAGTTTTGAGAGTATCCCTCAGGCCAGATCAGTATCTCTGATCTGAGGTATGGTGATAATGATCCTATTTCAAAGGTCTGTACAAGTCCCCCATGATGATGGGAAGTTGTTCTTGGTAAACATTTTACACTCCCTTTAATGTGTGCTTTGTGCCTGAGAGATTTACTAGGAGGTTTCCTGTACTGTCAAAAGTTGATAGCTAGTGACACATCAGAGATGATCCTGAAACTACTGAAATATATGCTTTCCACTCACTACTCAGAGGGATGTTAGAAATCCTGAACTTGTTATATCACTCATAAGTGCTCAGCCCCTGGAGCAAATTTATGGATTTGGTGGACTCTGAGTCATCGAACAAGCTCCTCAGTGTTGCTGGAATAACATCCATGAAAATTGTCTTGTGTTTTCAAGCTTTGGCCAGTAGTCTTTCTGCATGGAGGCACCAAAGGTCTATGGAGGTTTTGCAAAGAGGAAGTATCCACAACTCTCAAATGTTCCACAGTGACATTTGCTTGGATATACAGGCAAGGCCAGACATGGTATATTTACATTAGACAAAAGGGGCTCACCCAGAGATTTTACTAAGGGACCCAGATTGCCTAGGGCTCATTGGAGAATGAACACAGGTAGGTGAAGGTTGTATATCCACAATACCCAGAGGGGGCTGAGCACTGTTGGGAATGGGGAACTTACCCATAGGACACAGATGATACTGAGCAATGGTGTATGAATATTAATTAAGGACAAAACCCAGAGAAGACTGAGCACTCTCAGAAGAGGTGTGCTCACCCACAGGATTTAGAAGAGTCTGAACAAGGATTGCCTTGGAAAACCCAGAACAGGACAGAGTGAATACTGAACACTCTTAGGTGAGGGGTGATCACCCAAAAGATCCAATAGACAATGAGCAGTGAATGGTAATGGAAGGCAGAGAAAAAAAAAATACCAGAATTAGCATTATTACATGACTTGTGCTCACCCACAGGGTTGAGAAGAGACTAAGTAAGGACAGATTAGGTAAAATTAGTGACTAAAACAAAGAAGACTGAGCATAGTAGGAAAGGGGCGCTCTACCAGAGTACTCAGAAAACCTTTAACAATGGTGGTTGAGAAGAGTTTTAGGGAAAAGCCCAGAGAAGACTGAGACAATTCAGATGAGGTGTCCTTGACTGCAGAATTCAGAGGAGGCAGATATTTTTAAGGAAAAAGTATCCCTCCTGAAAGTGTCAGAACTTTTGGATCCATTTTGACAGTGTCCCTTGGTCCAATATCTCAGTATGTGGATGGATGGTGGATATGGTGGTATTAAAAATGTCTAAAAATGTCCTCCTTGATGATGGAAAATTGTCTTTAGTCACATTTCATATTCTCACTTGAAGGTGTTCATTGTGCCTCACCCAAATGTCCTAGGAAGGTTTTCCTCTTGTCAAAAGAGAGCATTCAATGATATATCAGAAAAGATCCTAAAACTAAATAACTATATGCTTTCCATCCAATGCTTAGAGAGATGGCAGAAATATGGGTCATGATACATCACTCATAAGATGTCAGCTACTTGAAAAAATGTGTGGAAATGGTGGACAACATTCTTAATCCTGTGGGAATTGACATCCATTGAAATTTTCTTGAATTTTCAGGCATTGATGAGGAGCCTCTTTGTATGGCAGCAGCAAAGTCACATTGAGGTTGTTCCAAAGAGGAGGTATCTACATCTTTAAAGTTTCCACAGTTGTTTTGGCCTGTATATTCAGGTAAGGTGAAAGATGATGTACTGACATTAGCAGAAAAGGGTTTCACCCAGAGAGTTTACTAAGGGAATTATATGCCTATGGTTCATTGGAGAGTGGGCACTGGTATACAAAGGGTGTCCACTCACAATTCCCAGAGGGGACTGAGCACTGGTGGGAGAGGGGAACTCTTCTGGAGGACAGAGAAGAACCTGACCAATGGTGTGTGAGAGGAGATTAAACACAACATCCAGAGAAGATTAAGAAATTCTAGGGGAGAAGTGCTTAACCACAGGGCACAGAAAACTTAGTACTTCTGGCATGGAGACTGACTCACAGGATAGTTTATATCCTTAGTACTCATGTGAAAGTAGCACTCACTCTTCTCCAATTGTCTCTTTATTTGATGTGACCTTGGTGCTGATCTGTGGTATCATGGAATTTCCCCTGCCTCTTCTGCCCCCAGTGTCCTCCCTCTATGTTGGTCTGGGAACAGTGTCCAACAGTGTGTGGTACCCTGCCCAGTCTCTCTCCTTGACTCCAATACTGTTTGTGATGTCATAATGGTCTAGGGGGAGGGGCAGAAACAAGGCTTTGAGAGAGATTGTGGTGCCCTCAGAACTAGCTATCCCACAGTGTAATCTTTCCTTTGACCTAATGACTTCTGCCTCCACTGACTGTTAGAGGTCTGAAGAGCCTGGTTCCAGTTCTCTTTGTGACTCTGCTGTCCCTAAGTTTAGAAATGTCTGATTTGACGCTGTATAAGGGGTGGAGCAAAAAGTGACTGTGGAGAATTGGTAGCAAAGCCTCATTTTCCCATTAAGTCCCTGCTGGAACCAGGGACCTCTTTGCCCCATCTTGTACATAGGGACCTCAGGGAGGGTCTCTAAAACATGTTTTCTCATACTTAGTCCAGAAACCCTGGGTCTCCCTTCTCCCCTCCCCTTCTCCAATGCTTACCTGACAGAGGTGCACACCACTTAGTGCCTGGCACTGCTGAAACTCCACACAAACATGCTGTACTGAGTCTTTTGACCTAACAGCAGGATTCCCACAGGCTTCTGTGAGGTCCTAAGTGATGAGTAGGAAGAAATCTCACCACAGAATTGTGATCTGACCTTCTACCAGGGTATCCTCAGTGAGGTTCACCAGTGATGAGGCAGAGGCTTTCCCCGACCACAGACCCACCAAGTGTACCAAATACTACAGATTGAGACATATTTTTATTATTACAATGCCTCCCCCATAGATTTCCCCAGGGGCTGTGGTTTTAGAGGAGACTGAGATGAAGGGCTTCTGGGGAGAGAAAGGGACCCTTTGTGGCTGCCGGACAGCAGTACAACTGCGGGTTCATGGTGTATTTGGGCCCAGGTGCTCTCCCCTTCTCACTCCCTGTTTCTCCTCACTCAGATTGATTGCCTGTCACTCATTGTCAACATGGGAGGCATTGTGACTACCATCAAATGTTGATAGGGCAGGCATTTTAATAGGTCTGCCACCAGGAGGATGTGTGATTAGCCTAAGGTTATCTAGAGTAACCAAAGCCACTGGCGCCACCCCCAGGCAGTAGCTGGGGGAAAGCTGACAGGAGTTGGTATGTGTTTTTGGCCCTCTAATTTAGATGGGCTGGTAGAAGAGAAGAGTAGCTTGATTATGTCTCTGCAGCAAAGGTGAACTTTGCTCTTTAATTACCAGGGACTTTGGTATATTCTGAGTGAGTGAGTGCCTTTTCTCTCATATAAATGTAAATATGTAAAAAGAAAAAATTATATATATATATATATATATAAACACATATACTTACATACATAAACAAACTTTTTTTCAGTACTGGGGATGGAACTTGGGGGTGATCTAATCCTGAGCTGCATCCACACATTTATTTATTTATTCATTCCTTTATTGCTACAAGGGTGATTGAACCCAGGAGTGCTTAACCATTGAGCCATAACCCAAGCCACTTTTCCTTTTATTCTCAGGCAGGTCCTCACTAAATGGCTGAGGGTGACTCTGAACTTGTAATCCTCTTTCCTGTCTCAGCCTGCCAAGCTTCTGGGATGACACCCATGAACCACCACACAGGGCTTATTTTCTTTTGGGACAGTGTCGCGATTTATCCCCCAGACTGGCCTTGAACTTGTGATCCTCCCTGCTCAGTGATCAGTGATGTCCCAAATAGAGAAATTGTAATTCCAGGTGCCCCGCCAACACCCAGTTTGTCTGTCTTTTGTGTGACTTTTTGTCAACCCAAGATTCCCCTTTTTGCTCTTCCTCATTGAAGGCTTATGGAAAAGAATATTCCTAAAACACAACTCCCCAAGAAAAATGGAGAGACAGTGTTGATCAGGGTGAAGAAAGAAAAATTGGCCATACATTAAACTTCTTCCAGTGCACACTTACCTAATAACAATGGACCCTAAACTTAGACCATCCTCCATTGCAGATTAGCCCTAAATGGAGGCACAGCACATATTGAAATTCTGGGAAACAATGGATCCCAGAATAAGCACAATGAGTTTCAAACTTTTTCAACCACCACCCTCCTGACTTAAAGGTTTAACCTGTACAACTGGCTCATCATGGTCAAAACTGTTACAAGTATATGACTTTCAAGGATTACATCTTTGGACCCTATAAAACCAAAATTCCCTCTCTATCGGGATCCATTCTTTTGTTCCCATTGGGAATATGGATCCCAATAGCGTCTGAGTCTGTGAAGGAAAAAAGGCTTCTCTGAATCCATCAAGGTCTGCCTCCAGTCACTTTGTGATTACACTTATGACTGAGGGTTTTGATTTTGTGACATTTGAGATATTTTTCTCCTAGGCCTCTTTCTGTCCTCTGGGAGACACATTGTGCAAAACCTGTGCCTGGTGACCAGTGTTTTCAGACTTACTGAGAACATGAGACATCTTGAATGTACCAAGGCCTTGCATTTCTGCTTCTTCATTCTGGAAGCCTGTGGAGGCAAACATGGGGAAGATTGTATTGCAAGGATATTTGTGATGGTCATGAGCAGGGTCTCTGGAACACAAGGGAGCATACAGCTCTTCTTAAACTAAAAAAAAACCCCAAATTCCCCTGGAGGGTAAGAAGACAAAGAAAAGGAGGTGAAGGAGGAGAAGGAGGAGGAGGAGGAGGAGAAGGAGGAAGAGCAGGTCAGGGTGAAAAGCAATAAAAGAAACAATACCCCAATCACCTGGTGAAAGGTATCTCATGTCCATAGAAAAAGTGGCATGGTTTAGGCCAAATTCTTGAGAAACTTGACTAATGAAGGAAGGCAACAGGATGCAGAATCTATCTGTGTGACACTCCACAATGATTTAAATTAATGAAAAAAATAGATGGCAGAGAACGAGAGAGGGAGAGAAAAGGAGAGAGAGAGAGAGAGAGAGAGAGAGAGAGAGAGAGAGAGAGAGAGAGAGAGAGAATAAAAAGAATCAAGTAGCACCAGACTGTACTGAGCTCTCTTTCTGCACTGGCTCTCACTGGATCTCTCCATTGCCCTTTACCTCTCTCCATTATTTGTCTTTTCTTTCTTGCTGTTTTCATCCATTTTTGCTTTGTATTTGGCTGCACTAGATTTTAGGTCATTCTGCCACTGAATCACAGCAGCCACCACCCCCAGTTCTCCTGTCTTAAATAGAATAATTTCTACTTTTTTGTGTTGAATCTGTTTACAGCACCCCCTCCATCTTCCACAGCTCTCTCCCTCTCTCTGATGACTATTAAATAAATGACCTCTTTAGCCCCATGTAAAAGGCAGATATCTGAATGGAGCTCATTTAAAAATCATTTCAATAAGAAGAGCTTAGGGATCTCCAGAGGCTTCTGATTTCAAACACCTTTCCTTTGAATCCAGCTCCATTTCCTGCAGTAACTTCCTTAGGCTCCAGAAATAAACATGTAAAAGTTAGTGGAATTTGCTTTGAAGTTGGATTTTCCTTTTTTTTTTTTTTTTGGGCTTTGTGTTCTCCTTTCTAGACAAAATTTTGTAGATGAACAGTATGTTAGAATCAGTCCCTGTCTAGTTCTGTGCCTGTTTGGTGGGTTTTATCTACTTTTGTCATTTATTGTTTATTTCCTTCCTAATAAATAACCATTTTCTTGAACCGTAAGTTGAATCATTTTACATTTGGTAACAGACCCAAATACATTTATGTCCTTGGTAATAAGAAATTGTAACAGGGACCAAAAAGAGGCTGTCTTTGCTTAAAATAACAAAAACAAAAACAGTGGCTGTTTATCTAAACACCATTCACTCTGGGATAATGAAATCAGGAGAAAGCTTGTCATCTCTGCCTTCATTTTTATGTTTCTGTATAACTCAAAACTTTGTGACCCTGCTCAGTTCTGCACATAGTAGTCAGTGTTCATGTAAAAGCTTTCAATGCAAGGTTTGTCAGCCCCAAAAGTACCCAACCTCTCTCTTCCCCCTTGAAGACTGAGGCATCCTGTTTAAGTCCCCCAGGTAATCTAGTCATCCTGGGCTTCCAGGATTACAAGTAAGAGAAACAGGGAGGGAGGGAGGGAGTAAAGAGAGAAAGAGACAGACAGGCAGTTGGACAGACAGGAAAATAGAGACAGAAACACATCCTAAGCAGCAAATGGAAAATGTCCCCATGGAATCATGAAGACTTCTCTGGAGCTAACTCCCAGACACAGACACAAAACTGAGGGGACAATCAATCATACCATAGCTTAGTGAGACCAAGATGACTTATTGATGCACTTGGACTGGGTTTGTAGCTCAGTGGTAGGGCATTTACCAAGCTCATGTACATGTGGGGCACTGGATTCCTTCCCCAGCACCACATAAAAGTAAATAAACAAAATAAAGTTATTGGGTCCATCTGCAAATAAGAATGCTTTTAAAAAATGGAAAATGGATGAATCAATTATGATAAAGTGATAAAACTCTCTTTCCTTAACAGCTCATGAAATAGGCAAAAAAAAATGTAGCAGAAACAGAGGGCATACATGGTGAACAACCTTCACCTAATGGACATCCTCACAACACTGCACACCGTGACTACAAAATATACATTCTAGGGTCTGGGGATATAGCTCTGTGCATGAAGTGCTTGCCTGTGAAGCACAAGGCACTAGGTTCAATCACCAGGATCCCCTGCAAAAAAAAAAAAAAAAAAAGAATATGCATTCTTTGTGAACAAATATGAAATGTTTATCAAACTTAACCATAAAAGGGAACTTAAAGCAAACCTCAACAACATTGAAAATAGGAAATCATGTCACATCTCTTTTCTGAACACCATGAAAGTAAGCTAGAGTTCAGGCACTGTGGTGTCTGCCTGTCTTGGGAGGTTGGGGCGAACAAGAGGTTCCCAAGTTCAAAGCCAGCTTCAGAAATTTAGTGAGACCCTTAGTAACTGAACAAGACACTGTGTCAAAATTATTAATAATAATTATAATAAGAGAATAAAATCAAATAAAAAGGGCTAGGTTTGGAAATGAGTGATTAAGCATTACTGGGTTCCATCCCTGGCAATAAAATAAGAAAACAGAAAGAAAGAAAGTTACAAATCAATAATTAAAACACAATCGATATTGTAAGGAATCCCACAGAAACCATGCCAGACACAGGAAATCACATAAGGGAGTTTATTAAGCAAACAGAGTGTCTCCCTGCAGGGTAAGAGAGAAAATGAGAGGAAAAGAGAAAGGAAAGAGAAAGGGTGTGTGCTAGAGAGAGTGGAAAGCAAGAAGAAAAAAGTGAGTCAGTGGGAGAGAAAGCAAGAGAGAATAGATGACAGAGTAGCTACCAAAAAGCAGTTGAATTCCACCGGGCTAACAGGGGACCAATAAGGGAGAAGGATACTTACAAGCTGACTGATGAACAAATAGCTAGCTAGGATGTTCACTGATTGACAAGTGGTTGGGAGGCGGGGATAATGACTGCACTGGAAAGGTCGGGGGAGCAGTTTTGTACATTACAAATATTGTCAAACATTTGGAGATGAAGTATATTTTAAACTAACACATGATCCAAGTATGGTGGAACACACCTCTCATCCCATTCTCTCCAGAGGCTGAGGCCAGAGGATCCCAAGTTCAAGGCCAGCCTGGGTAACCTGGAAAACCTACAAACCCAACATTTAAAAAAAAATGTGGATGTGGCTCAGTCTTTGAGTGCCTATAGTGCACATCCACCCCCAAACATAATAAAATAAAATAACATGAGTAAAAGAAAACTCAAAATGAAAATTGGACTCATTTTAAAGACGGGCAGAATTTTGAACTGAACATTGAAATTCAGACCTAATATCTCTACCTATTTGGTGATATAGGGCGCCAGAGTCCATCTGGCTACTACCACATGTTAGGGGGTGTCATGGGGAAAGAAAGGTTTGGGTTCTACATCAGTGGGGAGGTGGCTATAAGAGTGTAGGAGCATCAGATTGTATGTCACTCTGGCAACCTGACTCATGTGGTTCTGGGCAAACCTGAGAATACAGGGAGCAATCATTAGCAGAAATCCTATCACAAATAGGGGAGTAAGGGTAGGGGTCAGCCAGGTGAAAAAAGTGAAATTCAGCCATCCTGGCCAAGGGTCATTTGTTCTTCTTGCTTCAGCCTTTTATTTAGATGTCTGAGAGTTTTGATGTTTCTTTCCACTAGACCAGTTTTATTGGTCTAGTGGAAACATTATTCTCTTAGGAAGAGGCATGTCCCCCCTTTGTCTGCTGTCAGATCTAGTGCTTGACAGTTCTGCAAGAAAACTTGAGCAATAAATGTTATTCATCTTTGCAGGGATGTCAGGGGTGCAGCAGATGCCTCTCCTGCCTTCTGGAGCTGCTGTTCTAGCTTTTGGTTGGCAGTGACTGCATAAACAAGTCCTCTTTTTGGTATAACCTGTATTTAGTAGATATCTCTATATTTCTGTGACTTAGGGCTAGATAATCACACTATCAAGCATAGATTAAGCCTACCTATGTAACTTAGGAGGATCTGTAGGCCTTAAACTGACTTAAAACTCCTGATTCTGGCAATTTATCTTGATAGTTAGCAGGCACTTCTGCCTAAGAATCTGTTTCTTGTAGCTTCCAGTCTTTATTTATTCTATGGGGGTTAACCCAAGTATACATCTTAATTCACATTTAACTATTGTTTCTTTTAAATGCCCAAGAATGGCTGTATTTCTGTTTTCAGTGTTTTGCTAGGTGTTTAAGACCAAGCTGGTCAAATTGACCTGTTCTGGTGTGTTAAGAGCCTGCTGAGTTCCCACAGGGGTCATTTTTAGAGAATGTAAGAGCAGTTTCTTAGCTCCATTAGTGCTTCCCTTGGAAGCATCAGGAATGTCTCCCTTTCACAATGACCCTCCTCTGTAACAGGTGCACTGATTGGCTTTTCATCCTCCAGTGGTATCATCAATCTCCCTGTTTGGGAGGTTGTGTGGCCCAGAGTTGCAAAGCTCCATAGAGAAGTTCTCTTGTTCCCTGGTTTCAGGCTGACTTTCAGGGCAAGAGCCAAATACTGGTCCAAGAATGGCCTCTGTATTTGATCTCAATTTCTAAATTTGATCTTAAACATCAGCAAGTAAAACTCACCAGTCATAAAGTAAGAGTACTGGACTTTAATTGCAATGTCTATGACTTTACGGTTATTCACCCCTTTTATCTAATTGGGGTTTACAATATCTGTCCTATCGGTGATGCCTTACTGCTTCAAGTTGATCTTGAAGCATTACTTTTGCAAAAAATTAATCAGGCAAAAGTTATAGAGTTTACAAGGAAAATACAAAATGGAATCACCAACAGTAAAACATTCAGTTTGTGCAATAGCTATCTTGAATTTTGACTGAGTTATTCATTATATCCCCTGTTTGTGATCACAGAAATCTTCATAACAATCATCAAACTTCAAAAACAACTTTAAATGATTTAAAGTCTGGCTTACTTGGGAGCCATTCTAACATGCAGCAGGGTGAGGCAGAGCCTTATCTCACATAAGGTGGGACTCTTTACAAATCTTAGGTAAAATATTCTAATTCTGAAGCTAATTTTTCCTCTTTTGCTATGATTAGCATGACCAAATTCTCAAACTCAGTGAGGGGCAAAAGAAGATTAGAAAATAAAGATTTATAAACACAGATTTTGAAGATTAAACTGATATCAGATGGCGCTCTGTTCTCTGATGGAAATGCAGATCTAAAGAGTTACATCAGCAATCTTTATTTATATATGCCTTATTATCAGGTTAAAGACTATGTAATCATTATTCTTTTTTCAGAAAATTTACAGAGACTAGGACATCTATGTAACTTTTTGACAGCCTCAAAGTGCAATGTTAGCTCTGTGTAACTCTCAAGAAAATTCACTGTCCAAAGTTACTGTAAGCCAGGCAGGAACCAGAGAATGGAGTTGAGGAAAACTGGTTTTCTTTTCTTTTTTTTTAAATTAATTTTTAATGTACACAAATGGGATACATCTTGTTTCTCTGTTTGTACATGAAGTAGAGGCATACCATTTGTGTAACCATATATTTACCTAAGGTAATAGTTTTTGATTCATTCTGTTATCCTTATCTCTTCCCCCCATTCTACCTACTCCTCTTATTCCTCTATATAGTCCCTCCTTCCTCCATTCTTGCCCCCCCAACATTTGTCATCATCCGTTTATTAGTGAGATCATTCTTCCATTGTTTTTTTGACATTGGCTATATCATGATATTCTCCAATTTCATCCATTTCCCTCAAATGCCAAAATTTTATTATTCTTTATGGCTGAGTAATAGTCTATTGTGTGTGTGTGTGTGTGTGTGTGTGTGTATATATCATGGTATCTTTATCCATTCACTAATTGAAGGGTATGTAGGTTAGTTTCACAATCTGGTTATTGTGAATTGAGCAGCTATGAACATTGTTGTGGCTGCATCTTTGTAGTATGCTGATTTTAAGTCCTTTGAGTATAGGCCAAGGAGTGGGATAGCTGGGTCAAATGGTGGGTCCATTCCACGTTTTCTAAGGAATCTCCACACTGCTTTCCAGAGCGGCAACACTAATTTTCAGCCACATCAGCAATGTATGAGTGTACCTTTTTCCCCACATCCTGTCCAACACCTATTGTTGCTTGTATTCTTGATAATCGCCATTCTAATTGGGGTGAGATGGAATCTTAGGGTTGTTTTGATTTGCATTTCTCTTATTACTAGAGATTTTGAACATTTTTTCATATATTTGTTGATTGCTTGTAGATCTTCTCTGAAGTGTCTGTTCATATCCTTAGACCATTTGTTCATTGGATTATTTATGATCTTGGTGTAGAGTTTTTTGAGTTCTTTATATATTCTGGAAATTAGTGCTCTATCTTAAGTATGAGTGGCAAAGATTTTCTCCCACTCTGTAGGTTCTCTCTTTGCATTGCTGATAGTTTCCTTTTCTGAGAGAAAGCTTTTTATTTTGAATCTATCCCAGTTATTGATTCTTGCTTTTATTTCATGTGCTAAGGGAGTCCCTATGCTCATTGGATTTATGAGCATTGATCTTAAAGTCTGATCCTAAGCCAACATGTTGAAGATTTGGTCCTACTTTTTCTTCTATAAGATGCAGGGTCTATGGTATGATTTCAAGGTTCTCGATCCTTTGTGAGTTGATTTTTGTGCAGGGTGAGTGATAGGGGTTTAGTTTCATTCTGTTGCATATGGATTTCCAGGTTTCTCAGCAACATTTGTTGAAGAGGCTATCTTTTCTCCATTGCATATTTTTGGTACCTTTGTCTAGTTTGAGAAAATTGTATTTATTGTGTTTGTGTCCATGTCCTGTTTTGTACCATTGATCTTCTTGTCTATTTTGGTGCCCACACCATGCTGTTTTTGTTACTATCACTTTGTAGTATAGCTGAAGATCTGGTAATTCAATACCCCCTGTTTCATTCTTCCTGCTAAGGATTGCTTTAGTTATTCTTGGTTTCTTACTCTTCCAGATAAATTTCATGATTGCTTACTCTATTTCTGTAAGGTATATCATTGGGATTTTAATTTGAATTGCATTGAATCTGTATAGCACTTTGGGTAGTATAGCCATTTTGACAATATTAGTTCTAAGTCTATCCAAGAACATGGGAGATCTTTCCATCTTCTAAGGTTTTATTTATCTACCTATTTTAGTGTTCTGTAGTTCTCATTGCAGAGGTCTTTCACCTCTTTTTTGAAATTGCTTGGAAAGTATTTTATTTTTTTGAATCTATTGTGAATGGGGTAGTTTTCCTAACTTCTCTTTCTGAAGATTCATTAGGTATGCATAAAAATACATTGGATTTATGAGCATTGATCTTATATTCTCCTACTTTACTGAATTCACTTATGAGTTCTAAAAGTTTTCTGGTGGAATTTCCTGGTTCCTCTAAATATACAATCATGTCATCAGCAAATAGATATACTTTGAGTCTTCTTTTTCTATTCGTAACCCTTTCATTTCTTTGGTCTGTATAATTGTTCTGGCTAGGGTTTCAAGGACAATATTCAATAGAAGTGGTGACAGAGGGTATCCCTGCCTCGTTCCAGTTTTTAGGGGGAATGCTTTCAGTTTTTCAGCATTTAGAATGATATTGGCCATGGACTTAGCATAGATGGCCTTTACAATGTTAAGGAATGTTCCCACTATCCCTATTTTTTCCAGTGTTTTGAGCATGAAGGGATGCTGTGTTTTTTCAAATTCTTTTTCTGTATCTATCAAAATAATCATGTGATTCTTGACTTTAAGTTTATTGATTTGGTGAATTACATTTATTGATTTCTGAATGTTGAACCAACCTTCCATCACTGGGATAAAACCCACATGATCGTGGTGAACTATCTTTTTAATATATTTTTGTTTGCAATTTGCTAAAATTTTGTTGAGAATTTTTGCAGCAATATTCATTGGGGATATTGGTCTAAAATTTCCTTTCCTGGATGTGTCTCTGTCTGGTTTAGGTTCAGGGAGATATTGGCTTCATAGAATTTGTTTGGGAGGGTTCCCTTTTCTTCTATTTCATGAAGTACTTTGAGAAGTATTGGAATGAGCTCTTCTTTAAAGCACTTCTTTAAAGGAACTCGGATCAGAACCCATCTGGTCCCGGATTTTTCTTTGTTGCTAGGTTTTGATGACCTCTTCCATTTCATTACTTGAAATTGATCTCTTTAAATTGGGTATGTCCTCCTGGTTCAGTTTAGGTAATTCATATGTCTCTAGAAACCTGTTGATATCTTTGAGATTTTCTTTTTTTTGGAGTATAGATTTTCAAAATTACTTCTAATTATGTTTTTTATTTCACTCATGTCTGTAGTGATATTTCCTTGTTCATTCCGAATTTTAGTAATTTGAGTTTTTTCTCCCCTTCTCTTTGTTAGTGTGGCTAAGGGTTAATCAATTTTGTTTATTTTTTCAAAGAACCAATTATTTATTTTGTCAAAAATTTTCAATTTTTTTCTTTTGTTTCAATTTCATTGATTTCAGCTCTTATTTTAACTATTTCCTATCTTTTACTACTTTGGTGTTACTCTGTTCTTCTTTATCTAGGGCTTTCAGTCATAGTGTTAGGCCATTTATTTGTTGATTTTTTCTTCTTTTATTAAATGCATTCCATGAAATAAATTTTCCTCTCAGCACTGCTATCATAGTGTCCCAGAGATTTTCTTATGATGTTTCTTTGTTCTCATTTACCACTATGATTTTTAAAATTTTCTTCCTAATATCCTCTGTTACTCATTCATCATACAATAGCGTATTATTTAATCTCCAGGTGTTGGAGTAGTTTCTGTCTACTCTCTCATCTATTTCTAATTTCAATTGAATATAAACTGATAGAATACAAGATACAACCTCTATCTTCTTGTATTTGCTAACATTAGCTTTGTGGCATAAATTATGGTTTATTTTTAAGTAGGATCCATGTGCTGTTGAGAAGAAAGTGTATTCACTCTTTGTTGGATGGTATATTTTATAAATGCCTGTTAAGTGTAAATTATTGATTGTGTCTTTGATATCTATGGTTTCTTTGTTCAATATTTGTTTGGAGGATCTGTCCAGTTGTAAGAGAGGTGTGTTAAAATCACCTAGTATTATTGTGTTGTGTTCTATTTGATTTCTGGCATTGAGAAGGATTTGGTTGATGTATATGAATGAGCCAGTGTTTGGGGAATAGATATTTATGATTGTTATGTCTTGCTGATTTATGCTTTCCTTAAGCAGTATGAAATATCCTTCTTTTTCTCTT
>NW_027632793.1:4413964-4425274 GCF_902686455.1 Sciurus vulgaris | reverse complement strand
CGTCAATGTTCATAGCTGCTCAGTTCACAATAGCCAGATTGTGGAACCAACCTAGATGCCCTTCAATTGATGAATGAATAAAGAAACTGTGGTATGTTTACACAATGAAGTATTACTCAGTCAAAAAATAATAAAATTATGGCATTTGCAGGCAAATGGATGAAACTGGAGAATATCATGCTAAGTGACATAAGCCAATCTCAAAAAATCAAAGGATGAATGATCTCACTGATAAGTGGATGATGGCACATAATGGGTGGAGGGGCAGAGTGGAGGAAAGGGGGACTGTATAGAGGGAAAAGAGGGGTGGAAGGAGTGTGGTGGGTAGGGGATAATAACAGAATTAATCGAACATCATTATCCTATGTAAATGTATGATTACACAATTGGCATGCCTTTTCTCCATGTACAGAGAATCAATATGTATCCCACTTGTTTACAATAAAAATAAATTAAAAACAAAACTGCTGTTTCTCAAAATAATGCCAACCATGCAGTGAGATAAGAAGACATACAGTGCCAGATAATTATAGTATATTTCATGAAGTATTATCAATACTTCATATTGATAATATTTAATCTTCATACTAATCAATAGAGACAATATTTCAGTAGAGAGAAGTCTAAAATTTAAAGCAGCAAGTTTATTCAAATGAATATCAAAATACTTAATATACTTAGAAAAAATCAATTAAATTACTTATAAAATAAGTAAATTTAAGGTTACAACAAGATAGAAAAAACTCATCTCTCAGGATGATTAAAATGAAAATATAAAACATACTAAATATTGTTTATGACATCAGTGCAGTTTGTACCCTCATGTGACACTGGTACAACCACTATGGAAAAATATGTCATGTACCTTAAAACTATATCTCATGACCTAAACATTGCACTGCAAGTAACTATATTTCAAATATAAATATGTATATATCTTTTATGTGCTTAAAAATGGGCATTCCTAATAGGACTATTTACAATAACCTAAAAACTATAAAATACACAAAAATGCCCATAGATAATAGATTGAATAAATAAATGTATAAGAATGATGTTGTACATTTTCTCAGTAAAATATTTTTATGATCATACTTAATAATAATGTATGGCATGCTTAAAAATTGCTAAGGGATTACAATTCAAATATATCTGCACAAAATATGATTATATGGGTGATGGATATATAAATTAGAGGAATTTAGCATTATGCATTATATGCGCACATCAAAACATCACACTGCAGTTTAGAAATACAATGGATGGAAGTTGAAACAATGGTGGAAGGTGGCAAGTCTTGATCTCCTAAAAATGCAGAAAGGAAGCAGTGAAGAAAAAGCAGAATTGGTTGGTGGATGACAAAATATATGCTGTAAGACTCAACATTACAAATTCTGAAACTTGGAAGGACTTGGAGATGGGTACCAGAGTAGAAAATAAACTCAGAGTCCTCTAACCCCAACCTCAACAAAGGTGGGGGAATAGGGGAGGGGCAAAAAAGAGAGAAAGAGGAAAATAGAGGGAACAGAAAAATGCTTAAACTACACCAGTTAAAACATTTGGAAAGGCAGAAAAAATTTAAAATGTTACAGGATCAGCAGGCGTTCTTAAAACACAGCAAACAGTTTAAACTCAATCATCAAAAGAAAGCTGAGTGAGGGGTCTGCAGCCATCTTTGGAGCCCTTAGTTGACCACTCACCTCCTTTAAACAACAGTGTTTTTTCCCCTGCCCAGACAGTCAGGAATTAAACCATAGGGAAATTCCGTTCAGTAGGACCACTTAATAATCCAGCCAGAAAGAATTTCTAGAAGGACAACTCAAAGCCTGCTAAAACTCCCTCTCCCTCATTCTGAACAAGAGAAAGGGAGTGTGGTGCACACCTGTGTCAGAAATGCACCTAACCCAGCACTCTTCTTAGCCTCTGCAAACCAGGCAGAGATAGAAAACTCTGTGCAGTTTCCACTCAACTCAGAGAAAGAGAAACAAATCAGCTTACACCTCCAGGAGAGGAAAGTGGATTCATTAGGACAAAAGAATCTTCAACCAGTAATGTTGTGGGGAGACACCATGAGAAGCCTAGCAAATGCCCCTGAGATCATGGGGCCACACCAGAGGGAAGCTGCCTGAATATATTGTGATATACAGACCCAATTCCTGAATGGTGGCAGCTGTAAATAGAAGGCTTCTAGGATAAGTTCCCTGAACACCCTAGGAAAGTTATGCTGAAGATACCTATGAAGATAGTCAGAGGAAATTCAATTAAGGCTGAAAATTACTAGAGCCTAGGCAACAGGAAGGGTCTGCTTCCAGCCTTAACTGGAAACCAGCCAGTTAACCAGATCTCAACAATATTCAGCCATCAAGAGACTCACTTCACAGGTATTGGCACCCAGACTGAAGGTGAAAGGATGGATAAAGACATAATATTCACAGGGGTCTCCTAAGCAAGCAGGAGTAGCTATTTTTATATCAGATAAGTTGATTTAATTCAACATTATTCAGAAGAGACAAAGAAGGTCATTTCATACTGTATAAGGGAATTGTACATCAGAATGTGTAATAAAAGTAAATATCTATGCCATGAACAATGGAATATCTATGTTATAAAGCACACACTTCTCAATATGAAGAATCAAATAGACTATGTTACAATACTGTGAGGAAGCTTTAATCCACCTCTCTCACCACTGAATGGATCATGCAAACAAAATAAATAAATATTCTACAGAACTAAAAACTACAAATAATAATAGGGACCAAAAAGACATCTATAGAATATCTTATCTATGAAAAATCTTTAACTTAGAAGCACATGAAATATTTTCTAACTGAGACAGTATTTTAGGTTACAAACTAAATCTTAGCAAATACCAAAAAAAAAAAAAAAAAGGATTTAATACCTTGTGTTCTATCAGACCATAGTGGGCTGAAAGTAGAAATCAATGATAATCTAAACAGAAATCATCATAACTACTGGATGTTAAACAATACACTTTTGAAGGATGAATAGATAGCAGAAAAATTTAAGGGAAAATAAATTTGTTTTTAGAAGTAAATGAGAGTGGTGATACAACATATCAAAATTTCTAGAACACTATGAAGGCAATTTTAAAGCAAAGTTTATATCATTTAGTTCATACATTAAAAGAATAGAAAGATACCAAATAATCTAACATTACATCTCAAGGCCCTAGAAAAAGAACAAACCAATATCAAAATCATCACAAGATTTGAAATGATCTAAAACAGCCAAAATCAATGAAATCGAGAATAAAAATTAAGATTAATTAACCAAAGTGTTTTTTAAAAGGATAAATAATGTTCATCAATCCTTAGGCAAACTACTAAAAGAAACAGTGATAAACATCAAATTAATAAAATTTGAGATAAAGAAGAAATATTACCAGAGATACTACTGAATTCCATAGGATCATCAGAAAATATTTTGAAAATTTGTACTGCAAAAGGCTAGAGAATCTTGAAGATATTGATAAATTCCAAGGGACATATGGCCTGTACATATTGAACCATAAGGACATAGAAAACAGATCCATATCAAATAAAGAGATTCAAGTGTCTATCAAAAGTCTGCCAAGAAAGAAAAGTCCAGGACTTGAAGGTTTCTCAGTGAGTTTTCCCAGACATTTAAAGAACAACTTAGCAATCCTCCTCAAATTATTCAATGAAGTAGAAAATGAGGGAAGAGTACCTAACACATTCTATGAAACCAGTATTGCTCTGACTCTAAAACCTGACAAAAAAAAAAAATGCAACAATGTTCAGAGAAGAAATGTTTGGGTTATAAGAGCCTTAAAACAATTAGTAATTTAATCACCTGATAGGATTAATTGAGTGGTAACTGAAGGTAGGTAGGGAGTGGCTGAAGGATGTGGGATATTGGGGCATGACATTGGGATATATGTTTTGTATCTGGTGAGTGATCTTTCTCTCTCTCTCTCTCTCTCTTTCTCTCCCCCTCTCTCTCTCCTAATAATCATGAGAGCAGCTTATCTTTTCTACACAATTCTTCCATGATGTTCTGCCTCACTTCAAGCTCCAAGGAATGGAGCCAGATTTCCATGGACTTATACCTCTCAAACCATGATCCCTCAAGGAAATGTTTCCCCCTCTACAATTATTATGGTTGGGTCTTTTAATCACAGTAATGAAAAAGCAGACTAAACAGAAAGAAAACTACAGACCAATATCCTTGATGAACATAGATACAAAATTTCTTAATAAAATACTGGCAAACTGCACAGAAAAGCACGTTAAAAGATCAAATGCATCACAATCAAGTGGGATTTATCCCAGGGATGCAATGTTGGTTCAACATATGGAAATCAGTAAATGTAATACAACACATAAATGAATATAAGGGTAAGAATAATGTGGTTATTTCAACAGATATAGAAAAAGCACTTGAAAAAGTAGAACACACATTTTTAATATACTAGAGAAACTAGGGATAGAAGAAAATTCCCTACACATTGTAAAGGTTAAATATGATAAACCTAAGGCAGGCATTCTACAAAAGGAGAGGAATTGAAAGCATTTTCTCTAAAAACAGAAAGGCAAGCATGCCACTTTTCCCAGTATTATTCAACATAGTCCCTGAAATTTCAGTCAGACCAATTAGGCAAAAGTAGAAAATTAAATATATATATTAAAAAAACAGTTCCAATTATTTATGTTTGCTGACTACATGATCCTAAATTTAGAAGAACCAACAAAATCCAACAGAAAACTTTTAGAATACATAAATAAATTGAGAAAAATAGAAGGATGCAATGACAACACCCATAAATCTGTGACATTCTTATATACAATGATTAATCTGCTAAAAAGAAATTGGGAAAATTATACAATTCACAATAACCTCAAAAATAAATAAAATACTTGGACATCAATCTAGGAAAGGAGGTGAAGTACTTCTACGCTGAAAATTAAAGAACACTGAAGAAAGAAATTGGAGAAGACCTTAGAAGAAAATACAAAATAGGTCAGGGAATGTAGTTCACTCTTCAAGCGCCCAGTGCCTTCCAAATAAGAAAACAGTCATATGAGTAATTGGTTGAAGTTGAGCTAGTTATAAAATATCCAAGAAGAAAGAGTTATTAGACTAGTAAGAATCTAATGCAGGGGGTCAAGAGGGAAATTACTTCTGGAAATATAAATTAGTGATAAATGCAGTAAAGGGAGATAGATTAAAAATATAGAAATATTAAAAACTTTTGAAAAAACCTATAGAATGAATGAAGGTCATAAAATATTTGTATGTAAGAGGAAAATGAAGAGAGATTAGTCAAAATATTTAAATCACTAAAAACTGAGATGGAGCTATGACAACAAAGATCAGCTCTTGATAAGTCATGTGGCATTCATCACTGACCACTTCTATTAAGTGACATCCTTCATATGCCCTTGGGACCAGTCACAATTCTACCTTTCCCAAACATGTATTTAGTATTTATCCATTTAAAAAATGTTAAATGATGCATGATGATTGTACACATTTATGGGTCACACATCTAATATTTTGATTTGTATATAAATATCAGGATATTTAGAAAATCTATTACCTGAAATGTGAATCATCCTGTTTTGGGGACATTCAAATTTCTGTTTTCTATTTTGAAATACATAAATTATTGTTGACAACATCCACCCTCCTATGCTAGGAACCATGAGTACTTAATCTTTCCCATAGGCTGTGATGAGCATACAGGAGAGATATAATCTTAATCTAGAGGCTGAAAAAAAAGTATTCTCAATTGGATCACAAATAGATCAAATTATGAAGTGTTTGTAACAGGTAGGTGAGGGAGAAGTGCAAATATTCTTTCAGGAAGATGAAAAAGAGTGATAGACTCTCCTCAGAAAGACAGCATAACATTATAAGTGTCACTGGCAAACATTACTGGAAAATCATGAAATGCATATTAGGATGTGCACTAATGGAGATTATATTACAAAAAAAGGTGAGAGCCAAACCACATATGTTCCTGTCATGTATCTTAAAGATATCAGTAGAAATACTTTAGCAAAAAAAGTTATAGAGTGCTGATCTGGTGGGGGACATTTGTATTTCTATTTCATATACTATTTTACTGTAGTCTGGAAAGCAAGTTCTATGACAAAAGTTTGCACTTATTGAAATGACTAAGAAAACAGCTTCTTCAGGAGAAACTAGGTGAAATGTTCTACTTGGTGTAAGAAAAGATGTAGAAAAGGGGAATGATTTCCAATTTATTAGGACTTGAAATAGGCAGAAAAACACACATCATGTAGGCTATAATTTTTTTAAGTGTTGAATAAAAATTCTAGAAACCAAGAGTTCTCTCAGAGAGAATTTTTTTAAAAGGGTTCTTTGAGTACAAAAAATGCTAGGGAAAAGGAATTGGTCCTGAGACACACTACCTAAGCCACTCAGAATTATGGAAAAGAAGCACTTGGGAAATTGTCTTCCAGCTCTAAAAGACCACAGTATTTTATAATGGAAGTTTATGGAGAAGAACATAGATTGCTCATATTGAACCTATGTTGGCTCCAGATGAGAACAGAAGGACAATGCAAGTTAGGAAATTTTCAGGATAGGACAAGTTTGGGAATGTATGAAGAGCTGCTGCTCCTTGACTGGTAGGAAATGTAAAGCACCTTGAGGCACATGCTCCTGGGACTTTGAATGGAGGTTTGAAATGTAAACTTTAGAAGTTAGGAGCAGTTCTTTTTGCTGTGATTCTCTGTTCTTTTGGAACTGTTAGTTGAATTGCTTTCTTAACATCTCCTCTATTCCATTCTCTGGCTTTTAACAAAATTAAAACATCTCATTTTTAGCAGTGGAAATTGTAACTTTGGTTTCTAATATAGAAACTAGATATTCAAAAGTATGAATCAATAAAGTAGGGAAATCCTTTCACTTTCCAAATTTACCTTGGGGCAGATGAAGTTTTAGTGTGAATTATGGATGCATTGAAGCTGAGATGCCCTTACAAGTGTAGACAGAGAAGTTCAGAAGAAAATGTGGCATTATATGTATATTTAAAGTTAATTTCCTTAATTGAATACATAAATGATTGGATAAAGAAGGCATTTCAGGAGTTTATTTGTTAACAAGAGAAGAACATACTCACTGGTTGAATATTAGAAATTGCACAGATAACTAAGTTACTTGTCATAGGTCATCTGGAAACATCAATGGCAAGATTTAAATAAAATAATTATATATCACCAATAAAATGTGGAAAAATAAAATAAATTGGAAAGGAAGTGCAAGGATTTTATGAAATTATATTGAGGCCAGATGCTATTTTCTTTTAAAATTGCAACACTTTCTCTAATGTCTGAAAACACTAGATGCACTTGAATTTTATTCATACACATGACTATGTGAATTTCATAATCTTATAAGTGGATTTTTTTAATATATGTTACTTCCAGTCTCGTCTTAAAACATACCATGGAAATATGAGATAAATGGGATTTGTAAGGAGAAAAATAGTTATTTTTATTATATCATCATGAATAAATTTATAATAAAAATTTAATTAAAATATCATGACATATATTATATATAAAAAGTGCACTTATAGATTATATGCCTATAAGAATATTTCTTTTTATGTCTTTATTTATTCTTATGTGGTGCTGAGGATTGAAGTCAGGGCCTAACACATGCAAGGCAAGTGCTCTTCCACTGAAACATAGCCCCAGACCCAAGAATAATTTCTTAAATAAGCATTCACTAATGTTATCCATTATTCAGTAGTATTTCATACAAGTCATATCTTATTTTAACTCAACTTTTTGTATTCTATTTGCTATGAGAGACTAAATATAATATTTTAAGTATAATGATATCATATTGGAATATATATTTTTTCAATTCAAATAAAATTTTCTCTAATTTTATAATCAGTTTTGTACTACCATAATTTAATTTACTGAAAATAGGGCATACTAGTAGTATATATCAGCAATTTATGATCTTTCAATAGAGGAAAATTTATGTTTTTATTTTGAAAATTGTTTCCAAGGATAAGAGCATCTTATGTACATAGACATTAAGGTATTTATTCTATAGTACATTTCTTGGGCATGCAATTATTTTGAATATTTCCTTATGGAGCATTGTTGAATGTGGGTTATTTTAATCTCCTATTACACTGGAATACAACCGAGCTCTCTCTTCAGATCTACCAATATGTGATTACATATTTAAGTGCTGTAATGGCAAGAGCATATATATATTTATCATTAAATTCTTCAGATACATTGATTCCTTCATCAGTCTACATTTACCATCTTTGTCTTTTTATCTCGTGATTGACTTGAAGCTTTTTTCTGATTTATACATAGTGATTACCTTGCATTTTTGTTTGGTTTGGTTTCAGATTTCATGGAATATTTTTCTCTATACTGTCACTTTCCAACTTTGTGCATCTTTAAGTTGGCATGAGTCTCTTGTAGGAAATGTGCAGATATATTGCTCAATCATATTTTTGAGTGGAGAATCCAATCATGTTTTTACATATATTTCAAAAGACAGATGTACCAGTTTCAATTTTCTCTAATAAAGCCTCCAATAAAAGAGGGGAGTGTCTTCAATTATTATCAATAGTAAAAATTTAAACTTCTTAATTTAATTGGAATTTAACTTATAGTTATGTATTACTTATTGCAGATATTGAAAAAATAAATTTTTCATAGTTTTCATTCTATTACCTTAATAATAATGTCTAAAGTTTTTCACTGAATAGTTATTCAGCACTACTTGTCAGACATCAGAGTAACAATGATCATCACCATTACCATCATCATCATCGTTATCTTATATTTTTTAACCAGTATGTATTTTTTGTGTGTCTGACTCATACACAACTCTAGAGAATGAGAATAAATACACTAGTACTTTGTGTATAACACAAAAACATGTTTCAAATAATTTTTCCAAAATTATAAACCTGTTAATTTTCTGGAAATTTTGGACTAATTACTATAGTTTTGTATTGGCATATTATTTTCTTTCTAATGTGAATTTCTCTAGTGTCTAACAATATTGAATGTCTTTTTAAGACTTTATTTGCATTTTTATCTTTTCTTTGAATTTTCTATTCCAATATTTTGTCAATTTAAAAAAGTGTACACTAAATGTATTATTTCTTATTGAGCTTTGAATGTTCTACACCTGTCATGTGTAAATGTATTGTTTGTACATATTTTGTCATTGTGTGTGGTTTGTGTTTGCATTTCCTTTAGAATGTCTTTAAATGTCATAAATTTTTATTTTTAATATCTTTTTATAGTTTATCTTTCATTCTACAGAAAAATGTTTTCCCTACTCATCATTTTTTGCAGCATTTCTCTATTTCAGGTTAAAGTTTCTTTCTGTGATGTCTAGTCAACTATTAATGACAAACACTACACACACTATATTTTTGTCTTTTGAGGTTTATTTTTATATTTGATTTTTAACATAAGAAGGTCATTACATCCTCTACTATCTTGAACATATAAAATGTATATTTTAATAATTGTTTGGTGTCTTTATTAGTTCTCTTGGATATTTGTGTCACTTTTTCTGGAGTTATTTTACTGTTCTTTATACATATTTTCCTGATGTTTTGACATGCCTGATAATTTCCATTGAATACTGGAACTGTGAATTTTATGTTTTATATTGATACAATTTCTGTTGTTGCAATTATTATTTTGTTATTTTTATTATTTTATGGTTATTATTCTTTGCAGAACTAGGGATTGATTTCAACTACCATGGAGCTACATCTTCTGTCCTTTATTTATTTTGAGATGGGATCTCACCACATTGCCCAGGCTGAACTGGAAGTTGGGATCCTCCTGCCTCCACCATTCACATAACAGAGACTGTACATGCATACCACTGTGCAAAGATAGAAAAAAATTGATTTTACATTGGACAGTTTTTTTGTTTTGCTTTAATTTAAACTGGGGATTGCACTAGGGCCGCTGATTGGACCATTTCACAAGAAGCCTATTCTGTCACTGACTCACTGTACTCTGGGAAAATGTGGAGCTGTCCATCAGAGGCCATGGGGAGAAGGCAACATACATGCAGCAAGCCACCACCACCCCCGTGGTCCCTTCAGATTTGCACATCCAGAGCACAGTACAGGAGAAGGAGGAGTCCGTGCCTGGACAGCAGCCTCAGCCAGGCATTGTGCCTTGCCTTGGATGCATCCCTGAATGTGCTGGTGAGTGGGCAGTGCTGTCCACTGTGCCTACTGCCCCCGGCCAGAGGGTACATGGGGCATGGGTGGGGACCAGGGGCTCAGGCCTGGTGGGAAGTGGAGGGCAGAGGTGCAGCACTGGAGCTCCCATGCCAGTCACCCGTTGGGTCAGACATGGATCCCAGATTGCCCAGGCATTTCCATGGTTTGGGTAGGGTGTGTGTGGATGTCTTTCCTGCTCCTTCTGGGGTCAGCTCTGGCTGCCACCCCCCCATGCTTGCTGCAGCTTTGGTATCTAGGGGAGGACAATCTTTCTGTGAGGCAGAGGGGAAGTGGTGGAAGGCCCCTTGAGACACTGAGTTCTTTTCAGTGGGAGTGGGCCTGGGGGGTGCAGATTGCCCTATTCTGTCACTTTCTTCAAGGAAGGAAGGGGCACAGGTCTGCAGGATGTGGGTAAGGAGGCGGTGGCCAGAGGGCTTCCAGCTTCTTGGAGAGGCCTTGACCCTGCACAGAGGATAGAAGGAGCAGAAGGAGTAGGAGGAGTCCTAGTGTAAAAAACAGGCAAAGACCAAAACCAGGGCAGCCTCCTGCTGGTGGGTCACACCTGCAGTGTCAGTCAGGAGCAGAGGTGGAGAAATGTGGGACAGTGAAGGAACCAGGGAAAGGGGTGCAAAGCATTGTGTGGTCACAGTCATTGTTTTGGCTGTCTTTGGGCCCTATTCCTTTGCTCCCCAAATACACTGGATAGCTCCAGGTTCTTTCCCTCCAATCAACCCCACACCACCACATAGACTCTCCTGTGGCTTCCCTCTCTCCTACCCTACTTTTCACACACTACTTGTTTGGGTAAGCAGTATTTTGCCTTCAGTTTGGGGAACTTTTGCTAACAACAGGATGTCTGAATTGGTTCTGACCATGAACTGTTTTAAATTCCTCTCTTCCTCTTTTTCTTTCATTTCTGGGACCTAGAATGTCCCATGGCCTAACAATTAGCTTTACTTCTCAAAAATGGCAAAAACATTTAGTTGAAACACGTGGTGCCTCTCTTATGTGAATATGTTCACCGAAGACACATCAATGGTTATGTTTCCATCACCTTG